>NW_024081579.1:213416-332206 GCF_003009895.1 Hyaena hyaena
AATGAGAAAGAATGAAGTCTGGCCTGTGTAGCAACACGGATGGACCATGAGGGTGTTATGCTGAGCAAAATAAGTCAGGCAGAGAAAGACAGATACCATATGTTTGTACATATAGGTGGATTAGGAGGAACTTAACGGAGGACCATGAGGGAGAAGAAGGGAAAAAGTAGTTGGGGAGAGGGAGTAAGGCAAACCATGAGAGACTCTTGAAAGCTGAGAACAAACTGAGGGCTAATGTGGGGTAGGGGAGAGGGGAAGGGGGGTGATGGGCCTGGAGGAGGGCATTTGTTGGGATGTGCACTGGGTGTTATATGGAAACCAACTTGACAATAAACTATTTTTAAAAATATGTCCATTAAATGTTAAAAAAAAAAAGTAATGATAAAGAAAAAAAATTGAAAGTAGAAAGAGAAAAGAAGACAGTTATATATAAGGGAGATCCTCACCCCCATAAGGCTATGAGTACATGTTTCAGCAGAAACTTGCCAAGCCAGAAGGGAGTGGCAGGATACATTCAAAGTGCTGAAAGGAAAAGATTTGTAGTCAACAATACTCTGTCAAGCAAGGCTGTCATTCCGAATAGGAGAGATAAAGAGTTTCTCAGACAAACAAAAACAAAAGGAGTTCATGACCACTAAGCCAGCCCTGCAAGAAATATTAAAGAGGACTCTGAGAGGAAAAGAAAGACCATAAGTGAGATTATAAAAAATAAAAAACACAGGGATGCCTGGGTGGCTCAGGTGGTTAAGCGTCTGACTCTTGATTTCAGCTCAGGTCATGATCTCATGATTCATGGGTTTGATCCCAACATCTGGCTCTGTGCTCACAGCATGGAACCTGCTTATGATTCTTTCTCTCTCTCGTGCTCTCTATCTCAAAATAAATAAACATTTTTTAAAATAGTAAAAAACACAAAAGCAGTAAAAACAAATATTTCTGTAAAAATTAGTTAAGGGATCCGTAAAATAAAAGGATGCAAAATATGATACCATACACCTAAAACATGGCAGGGAGAAAAGTAAAGAATGGATTTAAACTTGAGTGACCATAAACTTAATATAGACTGCTACATATAGAAGTTATATACAAACCTAATGGTAACCACAAATCAAAAACCAGTAACAGATATGCAAAGAGTAAAGAGAAAGGAATCTAAGTGCATAGCTAAATAATGCCGGCAAACTATGAAAGAGAGCAAGAGAAGAAAGGATCAGAGAAAATCTATAGAAACAAACACAAAACATGTAATAAAATGGCAATAAATACATATCTATCAATAATTATTTTGAATGTAAATGAACTAAATGTTCCAATCAAAAGACAAAGGGTGACAGAGTGAACAAAAAATATATAAAACCCATCTATATGCTACCTATAAGAGACTGATTTCAGACTGAAAGATACCTGCAGATTGAAAGTAAAGGGATGGAGGGTTGTCTGGGTGGCTCAGTTGGTTAAGCATCTAACTTTGGCTCAGGTAATGATCTCTTGGTTCATGAAATCTAGCCCTGAGTTGGGCTCTGTGCTGACAGCTCAGGGTCTGGAGCTGCTTCTGAGTCTGTGTCTCCCTCTCTCTCTGGCTCTCCCCTGTTCTTGCTCTCTCTCTCTGAAATAAATATTGAAAAAAAGAAAGTAAAGCGATGGAGAAACATTTCTTATGGAGTGAGATACCAAAAGAAAGCTGTGGTAGCAATACTGATATCAGGCAAAATAGTCTTTAAAACCAAGACTGTAAGAGAAGAGACAAAGGACACTGTATACCAACAAAGTGGACAATCTAACAAGAGGATTTAACAGTAGTACATATTTATGTACCCAAAATTGGAGTACCCAAATACATAAAATAGTTAATAACAAACATAACTGATAGTAATACCATAATAGCAGGGGATTTTAACACCCCACGTACATCCATGGACAGATCATCAAAACAGAAAATCAACAAGGAAACTGGCTTTGAATGACACATTGGATCTAAGACATATGTTGAAAATATTCCACCCTAAAATAGCAGAATACACATTCTTTTCAAGTGCACTTGGAGCATTCTCCAGAATAGATCACAAAACAAGTTTCAACAAAGTAAAAAAAATTGAGGTCCTTATGCATCTTTTCTGACAACACTGCTCTGAAACTAGAAATCAACCACAAGAATAAATCTGAAAATACCACAAATACATGGAGGTTAAATAACATACTACTATACAAGGAATGGTTCAACCAAAAAATAAAAGAAGAAATAAAAATTTATATGAAAACAAGTGAAAATGAAAACACAACAGTTCAAAATCTCTGGGATGCAGCAAAAGCAGCTCTAAGAGGAAAGTTTAGGAACTCCTCAAACTCCACACCCAAAAAACAAATAATCCAGTGAAGAAATGGGCACAAGATATGAAGAGACACTTCTCCAGAGAGGACATCCCGATAGCCAACAGACACATGAAACGATGCTCAGCGTCCCTCCTCATCAGGGAAATACACATCAAAACCACACTGAGATACCATCTCACACCGGTCAGAGTGGCTAAAACGAGCAAATCAGGAGACTCTAGAAGCTGGCGAGGATGTGGAGAAAGGGGCACCCTCCTCCACTGTTGGTGGGAATGTAAACTGGTGCAGCCCCTCTGGAAAACAGTATGGAGATTCCTCAAAAAATTAACAATAGAACTTCCCTAGGACCCAGCAATAGCACTGATAGGAATTTACCCAAGGGATACAGAAATGCTGATGCCTAGGGGCACATGGACCCCAATGTTCATAGCAGCACTCTCAACAACAGCCAAAACATGGAAAGAGTCTAAATGTCCATCCACGGACGAATGGATCAAGAAGACGTGGTTTATCTATACGATGGAATACTCCATGGCAATGAGAAACAATGAAATCTGGCCTGTGTAGCAACGTGGATGGAACCTGAGGGTGTTATGCTGAGCGAAATAAGTCAGGCAGAGAAGGACAGATGCCATATGTTTGCACGTATAGGTGGATTAGGAGGATGTTAACAGAGGATGATGCAGGAGAAGAAGGGGGAAAATAGTTGGGGAGAGGGAGGGAGGCAAACCATGAGAGACCCTTGAATGCTGATAACAAACTGAGGGCTGATGGGGGTGGAGAAGAGGGGAAGGGGGGGTGATGGGCATGGAGGAGGACACTTGTTGGGATGAGCACTGGGTGTTACATGTAAACCAACTTGACAATAAAGTATTAAAAAAAAGAGGAAAATTTATAACAATACAAATCTACCTCAAGAAGCAAGACAAATCTCAAACAACATAACCTTACACCTAAAGGAGCTACAAAGAGAAGAGTAAACAAAAGCTAAAAACAGCAAAAAGAAGGAAATAATAAAATCAGAGCAGAAATAAATGATACAGAAACTTAAAATTTTTTTAAAAAACCAGATCAATGAAACCATGAGCTGGTTCTTTGAAAAAATCAACAAAATTGATAAGCCTCTAGTAAGACTTATCAAAAAAAAAAAAAAAAAAAGACCAAATAACAAAAGAGAAGAATAACAACCAACCCCACAGAAATACAAACAACTGAAACAGAATATTATGAAAACCTATATGTCAACAGACTGAAAAGCCAAGAAGAAATGGATAAATTCCTAGGAAAATGTGAACTACCAAAACTAAAACAGAAAGAAATATGAAATTTGAAAAGACCAATTACTAGCAATGAAATTGAACCAGTAATCAGAAAAACTCCCCCCCAAAAACAAAAGTCCAGAACCAGGCAGCTTCAAAGGCCAATTCTATCATTTAAAAAAGAGCTAATACTCTTTTCAACTATTCCAAAAACTACAAGAGAAAGGAAAACTTCCAAATTCATCCTATGACATCAGTATCACCCTGATAACAAAACCAGATAAAGAAACCACAAAAAAAGGGAACTACAGGCTAATATCTCTCATGAACTTAGATGCACAAATCCTCAACAAAATATTAGCAAACAGACTCCAACAACACATTAAAAAAAAGCCTTAAGCACAATCAGGTGGGATTTATTCCCAGGAAGCAAGAGTGATTCAAAATTCACAAATCCATCAGCATGATACATCACGTCAATAAGAGAAAGGATAAAAACCATATGATCATTTCAACAGACGCAATGAGATATTGGACAAAGTACAACATCCATTCCGGATAAAAATCTTCAACAAAGTAGGGTCAGAGGAACACATTTCAATATTATAAAGGCCATGTATGAAAAACCCACAGCCAACATCATACTCAATGGTGAAAAGCTGAGAGCTTTCTCCCTAAGGTCATGAACAAGACAAAGATGTCCACTTTCACCTCTTTTATTCAACTAGTACTGGAAGTCCTAGCCACAGCAATCAGACAACATAAAGAGATAGAAGGCATCAAAATTGGTAAGGAAGAAGTAAAACTTTCACTATTTGTAGATGACATGATATTACGTATAGAAAACACTATAGGCTCCACCAAAAAACTGCTAGAAGTGATAAACGAATTTAGTAAGGTCACAGGATACAAAATCAATGTACAGAAATCTGTTACATTTCTATATACCACTAATGAAACAGCAGAAAGTGAAATTTAGAAAACAATCCGTTAACAATTGCATCAAAAACTATAAAATATCTAGGAATAAACTTAACCAAAGAGGTGAAAGTACTCTGAAAACTACATAACACTGTGAAGGAAACTCAGGACAATGCGAAGAAATGGAAAGACATTTCATGCTTGTGGGCTGGAAGAACACTGTTAAAATGTCCATACTACCGAAAGCAATTTACAGATTCAATGCAATCCCTATCAAAATACCAACAGTATTTTTCTTTTTATTTAAGGTGATTTATTTATCTTGTGAGACAAGATAGTGTGAGTGGGGGAGGGGCAGAGAGAGAGAGGTAGAGAGAATCCCAAGCAGGCTCTGTACTCCCAGTACAGACTGTGAGATCATGACCTGAGCAGAAACCAAGAGTCAGACACGTAACAAACTGAGCCAACCAGGCGCCCCACCAACAGCATTTTTCACAGAGCTAGAACATTCCTAAAATTTTATGGAAGCAAAGACACCAAATAGCCAAAGAAATCTTGGAAAAGAAAAACAAAACTGGAGGTATCACAATTGTAGATTTCAAGTTACATTACAAAGTGGTAGTAATTAAAACAGTATGGTACTGATGTAAAAATAGACACACAGACCAATGGAATAAAACAGAAACCCTGAAATAAACCCACAATTATATGGTCAATTCATCTATGATAACGTAGGCAAGAATATGCACTGGGAAAAAGACCATCTCTTCAACAAATGGTGAGGGAAAAGTGGACAGCAACATGCAAAAGAATGAAACTGGACCACTTTCTTACACCATACACAAAAATAAACTCAAAATGTAAGACCTAAATGTGAGACCTAAAATCATAAAAAAATCCTTGGAAAGAGCACAGGCAGTAATTTCTCTGACAACGGCCCCAGCAACATTTTTTTCTAAATAAGTATCCTGAGGCAAGGGAAACAAAAGCAAAAATGAACTATCGAGATAAAAAGCTCCTTGATGCTCCTCATCAAGATAAAAAGCTCCTGCACAGCAAAGGAAACAACCCACAAAACTAATAGGCAACCGATGGAATGGGAAAAGATAGTTGCAAATGACATATCAGATAAAGGGTTAATATCCAGAATCTATAAGGAACTCACCAAACTCCACACCCAAAAAACAAACAACCCAGTGAAGAAATGGGCAGAAGATATGAAGAGACTCTTCTCCAAAGAGGACATGCAGACGGCCAACAGACACATGAAACGATGCTCAGCCTCCCTCCTCATCAGGGAAATACACATCAAAACCACACTGAGATACCACCTCACGCCAGTCAGAGTGGCTAAAATGAGCAAACCAGAGGACTCTAGATGCTGGCCAGGATGTGGAGAAAGGGGCACCCTCCTCCACTGTTGGTGGGAATGCAAACAGGTGCAGCCCCTCTGGAAAACCGTGTGGAGGTTCCTCAGGAAACTAACACTAGAACTCCCCTATGACCCAGCAATAGCACTGCTAGGAATTTACCCAAGGGATACAGAAGTGCTGATGCACAGGGACACATGGACCCCAATGTTCATAGCAGCACTCTCCACAATAGCTAAAACATGGAAAGAGCCTAAGTGTCCATCAACAGATGAATGGATCAAGAAGATGTGGTTTATCTATACCATGGAATACTACATGGCAATGAGAAACAATGAAATCTGGCCATGTGTAGCAACATGGATGGACCTTGAGGGTGTTATGCTGAGCGAAATAAGTCAGGCAGAGAAGGACAAATATCATATGTTTGCACGTATAGGAGGATTAGGAGGAACTTGACGGAGGAACAAGGGGGAGAAGAAGGGCGGAAATGGTGGGGGAAAGGGAGAGAGGCAAACCATGAGAGACTCTTGAATGCTGACAAAAACTGAGGACTGATGGATGTGGGGGGGGCACTTGTGGGGAGGAGGGCACTTGTGGGGATGAGCACTGGGTGTTAGGTGGAAACTAGTTTGATAATAAACTATTTGTAAAAAAAAAAAAAAAAAAAAAAGAAGCTTCTGCACAGCAAAGGAAACAATCAACAAAACTAAAAGACACTCACTGAATTGAAGAAAATGTTTGCAAATCACATTTCTGATGAAGGGTTAGTATCCAAAACATTTAAAGAACAGACACAACTCAATATCTAAGAAACAAATAATCCAATTTAAAAATGGGCAGAAGATTTAAACAGACATTTCTCCAGAGAAGACATCCAGATGGCCAAGAGACACATGAAAAGATGGCCGACATCATTTACCATCAGGGAAATACGACTCAAAACTCTGAGATATCACTTCACACCTGTCAGGATGGCTAAAATCAAAGACACGGGGCGCTGGGGTAGCTCAGCCGGTCAAGCGTCCGACTTCGTCTTGGGCCATGATCTTGTGGTTCCTGAGTTTGAGCCCCACGTTGGGCTCTGTGCTGACAGCTCAGAGCCTGGAGCTGCTTCGGTTTCTGTGTCTCCCTCTCTCTCTGCCCCTCCCCCCACTCACACTCTGTCTCTCAAAAATGACTAAACACTAAAAACAAAACAAAACAAAAACAAAAACCCACAAGAAACAAGTGTCAGCAAGATTGTGAAGAAAAAGGAATCCTCTTGCACTGTTGGTGGGAATGCAAACAGGTGAGGCCACTGTGGAAAATAGTATGGTTCTTCAAAAAATTAAAAATAGAATTACCCTACAATACAGGAACCACACTATTGGGTATTTACCTCCAAAATACAAAAAACCCTAATTCAAAGGGATGCATCCACCCCAGTGTTTACAGCAGCATTATGAGCAACAGCCAAGTTATGGAAACAGCCCACATGTCTGCTGAATAATGAATGGATAAAGAACACGTGTCTGTATAGGGTGAGATATTACTCAGGCATAAAAAGAATGGGATCTTGCTATTTGCAAGGACATGGATGGAGCTAGACAGTATAATGCTAAGCAAAATAAGTCAGTCAGAGAACGACAAACACCGTATGATTTCACTCATATGCGGAATTTAAGAAACAAAGCAAATGAACAAAGGAAAAGAGAGTGAAAAAGAAACCAAGAAACAGACTTTTAACTACAGAGAACAAACTGATGGTTAGCACAAGGGAGTGGGTGAGGGCATGAGAGAAATAGGAGATTGGAATTAAAGAGTTCACTTATCATGATTAAAAAAAAGAGAGAGAACAAGAGTGAAACTAATCAACCTTTGGCGGCGGCGAGAGGAGGTACCGTAACCTAGCGTCTGAGGTTCCTCAGGCCGGTATTGGTTGAGACCCCAGCCCGCCCAGTAGTGGACGCAGTGCCTGTATCACATGATAATTCAGTTCCTGGCTGAGGCAGAACTTATGGGGCTGAATTTTTAAACTTGCTTTACATCACTTTTTGGACTTTTGACTTGTGTATGTTTTCTACTAATTTCTACATCCTGTCCTCTGACAGCTCCCAGATGGGGAAAACCAATATTCTACACATAAATTCACTTATTACTTAAGTGAAAAATAAAAGGCAGCACTCAAAATCACCCAAATATAGAACATACTACCGTCATGGATAAACCTTTGGAAAAGCTTGCATGTGGGTCAAAATGTAGCACAATATTAGTGACACCATGGAGTTGCCTGCCTATTGGTAAAATGTACAAAGATATATAAAAAATAAACTATACTAATTACTCTCAGATTACGATCACATTAAGCCTTTAAGCGAATGACACACATTTTCCACCCTGGAAAATATTACTAATTATCAAAATACAGGAAATAGCAGGGGATTGTGTACAGGATTTCAGCAAACAAGAGGAATTTCCTTGAGCGAAACATAAACGCTGATCAGTGGCCCCCGTTCAGTCCATTCCCAGAAAACCTATCCAAACCCAAATTGCCTTCACATACGAGAAAGCCGCCAGTGCGACTCAAGAGCTAAAGCTGGTGGTAAATAAGACAGATGACTTAATAGAATATTCTTAGTCTTCTGAGGGAAAGAGATCTAGCCTTATAAAAGACCAGAAATCAGAATTATTCAGGAAATTCCTGGTTGGGTCTTTGCTGATTAAGTTGCAACAAATCCTCCAGAAGAAGAGCGCTTTCCATTAGAGGATGACCGACCCACTCACCTGCCAACGTATTCAAACAAAAGGTGATTGTGCTGGTTGCAGAGATCTTAGTTTGCTTAGGTGGAAAGAATCAGCTTTTTTTAAATGAGATGTTGGGACGCAGAGCAGTTCATTCAACACACTTATGAATCTACTTTTGGTCCAAAGAAGGGAAGAGTCCAGGTAGGAAAGAGAAGGGACAGAGCGGGGGAACTGAGGGTACAGAGAAGCCTGTTTCTGAGAGCGCCTTTCAGGACAGCTGTTCAGTGTGGGGGGACTGAACGCAGCACGAAGCAGAAATGAGGGCGCGGGAGGGAGAGAGGGTGACGGCGCAGTGAGAACAGGTGTACATCCAGCAGGGAGGCACGCGCGCCGGCGAGGTGAGGACACAATGACGCAGAGCCAGGAGACCGGAACGGGACGGCAGGTGTGTGAGGCTTAGAGAAGAAATAGGTGTCCCTACGAACAAGCACGGATGCGCTCGCTGAAATCAAATCATACCAGCAGATTGACTCTCCTTCAATAACAGGGCTGTGCCGTCTCCAGATAAAGGGGACACTTCCATCGACTTGGGGTACGCCTGACAAACTCTCTCTTAGTACTGTCACCCATAAATAGAGGGACACGTAAGGGGATGTTGGCCCAGGTGGACGGGCGGATACCAAGCAGGCTAAGCGTCCACACAGCATGTCGCTAGCGTCTCACCGCTCACCCTCCGCTCACTCTCCCAGGGTGCGCTTCCGTGAGGCGGCTCCTAGCTGCCAGGCAGCACGTCAAGCCTCGGGGACACTGAGGAGTCCAAGCTCACAACCTGTGCCCTCACCGTGCGTGGGGGGCACACCGTTCCACCACTGATGACTGTAGTAAACGGTTAACTACGAGAGTAGTCGGGACTAGACGGGGACCTTTAATGAGAAGAGGAGACAGTCACAGTGCCCGCCCCCCCCCGGGCCCTCTCTTATTCTGCATTCTTACCGGAACGTAGCTGGTGACAGAAAGGACTTCTCATTCTGGCACAGGCCACAAAACCTGTACGGGCTGCTCCCCCCTGGCAGGTGAGACCCAGAAGGCGACAAGTGCAATGACTTGGAATGTCGGGCTAAACCCACAGTGGATGAGATAGAAGTAGGTGCAGAGATCTACATTTAGGTGAAAAACCACAACCGTGTGCACACGGGCCCGAAGACCTAGCCGGGCAGCGGTGTGAACCCGACTCTTCACAGCACGCAATCTGGACACGGCTCGGCTGTGGGCATCACGGACAGAAACGCTGGTGCGTCACTGAGCGGTGGTGTGTCCGAGCCTTGCCGGAGGGGTGGAGGGGGACAGGGGGCTCTGCAGCTGGGGGGGGGGGGCTGGGGCACACTTCCCCGAAACATGTGACATTTCAGACAGGATCCAGCAGGAGGCAGCCAGAACGAGTGTTTACGTGAAACCCAACCCTTTTATATTTTTAAAAATATGCGAGGAAACAGGGCTCTTCAGTCTAAAGGCAAGAAGATGTAATGAGGTATGTCACTGTTTCCTTTCACGAGTAGAACTTTTCTGTGAAGTCCCAGAGGCTGAAATAGGAGCTAATTTTTCTGTTGGGATCTGCTCTTTGCGGAGGACGGTCCTGTGCGTCACAGGACAGCTTCTCATAAGGACCCTGTGCAGCAGGCAACGCAGGCCTTTCGTACGGAAACTCTATGGTCAGGAAACAGGCTGCGAAAGCTGGGGCCTGCCTCACGTGGAAACCGCGGGGTGCACAATCGCAGGCCAGCCTTTCACAGAGGGGCAGACTTTATGTCGGTGTAAGGAAAGCCTTTCTAATCCTAAGGACCACGCGAGAATGACACAGGCAGTCTCAAAAATTAATGACCTGCCCTTCCACGAAAAAGGCAAACAGGGGCTGGCAGACTTTGTGTCAAGGACACGTTGGAGGTGCCTCCTACTCCTAGAGAAAGCTGGGTCAGGTGATCCCCACATCCACTTGAATTAGTGTTCACCACGGGGGAAAAGAGGAAAGCAAGCAAGCGAGTGAGAATTTTGAGAGATTCGAGGTGATATACCTGAGTCATCCATGGGATTTATCTGTTCATTCGGCAAAGCCAACAGACCACTCACTATGTGATACTTAGTCCTGAACAGTGATGAGACTCGCAAATAGAAAGCTTGGCATTAAGTACTCACTGACTCAGTTACCAAGTGGATGACTCTTGGAGGATAAAATTTTCCATATGTTCACTGTGAATTATAAAATCCGTCTTGAGAAGGACAAGATTGGATGAGACACCATTTCCAAAGGACTAAGTACAAAGTAGGAGCTCAGCAAGTACTCATTCACTCCTCCTCCTTAGTTATGAGGGTGCCAGGCAGTTCCTAGGAGGCAGTTTGCATGAATCGAATATGACAGTAAGACAGGGTCTGGCCACCTGTCCAGGAAGAGGAGCTGGTATCAGGCTTAACTTTGTACGTTAGTTCACCAGCCTAGCGTCCACCATGCTCTGAAACTTGGTTCAACTGAATTCTCAATCTGAGATTTCACTGATCCATCCAAAGGCACTTTTAACGTTCAATCAGAGAAAAAAAGAAACCATCTGTCTAAACACAAGGAAAGTTCCACTCAGCAGGTGCAGCAGTCACACCTCTCTATTGTGACAGTCGACCCTCTTAGCTGTATCTGAGTAGCTTGCTTCGCAGGCCATGTTTGAGACAGTTTTGCGAATTTTGTGTTCTGGCTAGAGATAAGAAAACCTCAGGGACAATGGCTCAGCTGGCTATGAAGACTGTTAGTTGGAGCCTCAGCTCTCACCCAGCTAAGGAAACCATGCTTGTAAACAAAACCCAGCTCGCTCAGCCCTGCTGAGCTATTCTTCCAGAAATAAATCTGGGCAGAGACTCAATGTATTTATTTTTTCCTGTTTTTAACACAGAAGCTAAATATTTGCTCAGTTCTCACTTCAAATTGTTAACAAAAACTATGAATTCTTACTGAATACAGAAGTGGTTTGCCCACATTCATCTCCACCATGTACACAGATGGGTAAAAGATCCCGAAGACACGTGAGTGAATCCATGTGTGGGTGTTTTCCCACGTTGAGAATACATACTTAACACACATGAAGTGAATGGACCACAGTACAACAGGTATTGACGTTTAGAACAAGTATATACATTGTACCTAACCTATTTACTGCCATGCACGTGGATCCTGGAGAAACCTGCAGTCTGGTGAAGGTGGAGGGTGTGAGATACAGACAACCTTGTCGTCTCAGGACAGGGTAAGGTGGGTTTCATTAGCGTTTAGGACTAGGGCACTATCAGGAGGCTATGACAAGATAAGATCGTGTGTCTCTGTACACACACACACGTGCACAGGTGCACACACACACTGAGAGAGGGAATGTTCCAGCCAAGCGCTGTCCTAGCTGAATAGCTTGAAAATTACATAACACAAAGTTTAACAAAGACGCCAAACAGGAATTCAGTCTAAACAAGAACTCTCAACTCCTAAGAATTTAAGGATCACCTGGGAGGGCGCGAAATGCAGACTGAGATTCACACCAAGACCTGGGCGTCAGTAGAGCTGCAATGGGGCCCTGGGCTCTTTGACTTAAAAGCCCCAGGTGACTCTGATGTACATGCTGTACAGATCTCACTGTGAATTATTCTACCAAGGGGGGGAAATAAGGAAAAATGGGATATAGCCTTTTCAAATCACAGATTCCAAAGACTTAAAATGACCTGAACAAACAAACAAGAAACAAAACAAAATCAATTCCTTTAAAAAAAAAGAACTCTAGAAAAGAAAGAACCCAAAATAATTAACTTTGATCATTGCCACATTTCCCTCTTCATTTCCAGATGCTAATATCCACTGGGAAGGCTGTGAAGTAGGATCATCTCTAAGAAGAAATCTAAGAGACTAGAACTTGGATGATGGAATGAAGAGGAGAGACCCTTTTTTTCCCTGGTATAATTTGGTTATGACTATGTGACATCAAGCCACTGAGGAACCTAAAATATTGCTTAACAGAAACTACAAAAGCACGTGAAACACACGCATACAGTACAATAAATGTATGGCGTGGACAGTAAGCCCCGGACCAGCTCCGCGAGTGCTCGTGTGCTCTGCGCGGATCTGGGAAGAAAGGGAGGGATGGAGCCTGCCCTGGAGGCTGACCCAGAGATGGAGTCCAGGCTGTGCCAGGCAGAAGGATGGCCAACACCAAGCACCATACTTCATCTGCCAGGTTGCAAAACCCGTGCCAAGGTCACATCGTGCAGTCATTTTGAGCTCGCCAAGCCACACCTTCGGTTTCGCAACGAGAGAAACCAGTAACACGAGGTGGCGATAACAAGGAGATGAGGCAGACACAAATAACAGGGAAAATAAATTCCAACACAGAAAGAATTATTTCTGCAGCTAGGCGGACAACACGTTTCCTCACCAAATACTCCTGGGTTGATTTAAAGGAATAATGGGAAGAAAACGGCCAGTGTTTCCTGAACACTGATTCTGCATCAGACACCGTTCCAAGCACTTACATTATTAATTCCTTTAATCCTCTGATTAAATGGGAACTCTTCCCACAGTATCATTGGGGTTCCTAACAGCCCAGGACCCTCTAAAACAAGGAGCTCTCAAGCAAAGATTAATTCCGTTTGGTCATTTTCAATACTCCCTGTTTTTACGCATCAGAGAAGTTTGTTAGGAAAATACCCTTTATCTTCCATGAACAGTGCCTTCAAGCAGTTGAAACATGAGTTTCACAAGTTACAATCAGGAAATTCCTATTGAATGTTTAACACAAACTTCACCTCTATTTGCCTGATGAATAGATTTTAAAAATATTTTGTATTTATGAGAAACAAACTATACACACTGGTGTCTCTGTCTAAGAGAAGGGCAGTCAGTGGAACAGAGGAAATGCAGAGGGCAGCATCAGAAACAGGCAGGCAAGCCAGACAGAGCACAGCCCTGACCTCACGGCAGAGGGTGGGGGGTATCTGCTGTAGCGCTGCATTTATGGGAACAGACCAGTCCTGTCAGTAACAAGGGAAGCGGGTTTAAGAATTACAGCTCCTTCTACTTAAACTTGCCAGCACTTCAGAAAAAAAGCAACTTTTTTTTTTTTTTTTTGCAGTTGGGTTTTAGGGGTGACTCTTCTAGATGATATTCACAATTCCAAACACGTCTTCTGATCTACTCCCAAATTCACTGAGCAAAAATTAATGACTTCAATGCAGATTCCACCTTGCTTAGTAATTGCCAGTTTCCCTCTGACACTAAGCACGCCTTCCGAGAACCTCGGTTTCCCCACATACACCAAGCAAGTCGTCCCTCCAGGGACTGAAGAGGTTCCAACCACTAAGTAGCTTTAAAAATCATAAAATGGTCAGTGATGTGTTAATTACAGTTGTAGAGAACTTTACGGTGACATATTTATTGCGCGAGTTTGTAATCACGTCTAGCCATCCAGCATTTGGGAATTTCTCACCGTTAGTTGCTGCATATTGCTGTCATTCATACCATCTGAAACTGCTGAACAGCGTTTTAGATCAATACAGCGCTTTGCCATGCCTTAGCTTATTACAACCTTATGACAAGCGCTGGGAATGATCCAGGCAAATCATCTGGCCTCTAATCCACAGCTCTGTCTACTGCTAATAAATAAGGGTAATGAAAATCAAAGAGGACAGTGAACTCTCAGCTATCAATGGTCAGATTTTCTAGTTTCTAGGGAACTATTTTTCTCCAGCCTCACTTTTGAAAGGCTCAGACCAACCCTACAAAATGGATGTGCAAATTCCCTTGACATATTTATCCCATTTACCACAAAAACACGGAAAGACCATTCTCCCAGAAGCACACAGAGTTTTATATTTAAAAGAAGTAGCTGATGATCGAAATAACTGATTTCTGCAGATCTCTCGTTTACTTTTAGATATTGTTGGGCTTTTTTGCAACCATTTCTATTTTTTAAAATTAATTTATTTATTTTGAGGGAAAGAGCAAGTGGGGAAGGGACAGACAGAGGGAGAGAGAATGCCAAGCAGGCTCTGCACTGTCAGCACAGAGCCCAACTTGGGGCTCGAACTAATGAACTGTGAGATCATGACCCTATCTAAAGTCAGATGCTTAAGTGACTGAGCCACCGAGGTGCCATTCAACCATATCTATTTTTTTAAGTACTTGATAAATTTTCTAAATTCACATGTTGAACACTTGGAGTCTGTGGCATGGCCAGAATATGGTTCGGTGGTTTTCTTTTCCTCCTTGTAATTCTTTCCATTTAATCACCCTCTGGAAATGGGCTTGTGAGCAACATATGACTACCCCCTCAAGTGAGCCAGTAAGGATCTGTTTATGCTTCTGAAGTACTTCCTGTTTGGTTTTTCCCATTCAGCGTACATACATGTATCAGAAGTCCAAACAGTTTACTGGTCTTCCGTTAGCCCCGTTGACTTCTTTTCATGCCTTTTTCCAATCAAAGGAACAGGACAGCCCGTACACGTTACCCCTAGCAATACTTGGTGTCATCTTGCTTTGCCTTTTCCGTCCCTAATGCACACAGTCTACTCTGTATTTCTGTTTCCTCTGTATTTTGATCCATTCAGTGACCCCCACCTGTACTATAGGCATTTGCTGTATTTGTATTATAATAACTAGAAGGAACTAACTTATGTACTTCTGGCCAGACTGCACATGAATCTATACTGGGAATTGCATTAAATCTCAGCTTTTATTTCTAAGAAAGCTTATATCACTTTAAAACATAACAAAGGTTAGGGCACCTGGGTGGCTCAGTCGGTTAAGCCTCTGACTTACTTCAGTTCGGGTCATGATCTCATGGTTTGTGAGTCTGAGCTCCGCTTTGGATTCTGTGCTGACAGCTCAGAGCCTGGGGCCTGCTTCGGATTCTGTGTCTCCTTCTCTCTCTGTCCCTCTCCCACTCGTGCTCTGTCTCTGTCTCAAAGATAAATACTTAAAAAATAATTTAAACATAACAAAGGTTGCTAATAATCACTTAAAAATGTTTTCTAATATCTGAGGGAGAGGGAGAGAGAGAGAGATGGAGCTCAATCATGGGGAGGACAGAGAGAGGAAGGCATCAAATCTGAAGCGGCTCCAGGCTCTGAGCTGTCACCACAAAGCATGAGTGGGGCTCAAACTCACCAACCATGAGATCATGACCTGAGCCGAGGTCAGACGCTTAACCTACTGAGCTACCCAGGCACCCCAATAGTCACTTTTTTTCAAAGTCTTAGAGGTAATTACTTTTTTATGTTAAGGAAAAGTGTTTCATGAGTTTAACAGGGTCTTGAAAATGAAGTTACTACACTATCAGCACAACTAATTGTACTAAAAGACAGGAGAAGGTATGGAAGTGAAAATAAAAGCAAGAATGTGTCAAGAGCTAAGAGTAGTATCGGAAGGCAAACGCTCAGCAAACACCGAAGAAGGTGGGAACCACTTTGGCTCCCCTCAGGGCGGGACGGCAGAGAAGCCACAGCAGCCACAGCAGCCACAGTGAGCCTGGGGAGTCACATAGGTCCTCACTGAAGGGACTCTTCTCTGTGAGTGTGAATCTGAAATTAAGTTAAAAATAGAACTATGCTACGACTCAGCAATTGCACTACTGGTATGTCCCAAATATGAAAACACTAATTCGAAGGGGCATATGCACCCCAATGTTTATAGCAGCACTATCGACAATAACCCATCTATGGAGAGAGCCCAAGTGTCCATCGACGGATGGATGGATAAAGATGTGGTATTCATATACCATGGACTATTACTTAGTGATGAAAAAGAATGAGATCTTGCCATTTGCAATGACATGGATGGAGCTAGAGAATATTATGCTGAGGGAAATAAGTCAGAGAAAGACAAATAGCATGTGATTTCACTCATATGTGAAATTTAAGAACAAAACAAGTCAGCCAATGGGTAAAAGAGAGACAAACCAAGAAACAGAGAACACACTGATGGGCACCAGAGGGGAGGTGGGTGGAGGGATGGGGGAGACAGGTGAAGGGGGGTAAGGAAGGCACCTGTCCTAATGAGCACAGGGTGATGTGTGGAAGTGCTGAGTCACTATACTGTACACCTGAAGCTAATATAACACTGTATGGTAACTAACTGGAACTAGACTAAATTAAAATACAAGAAGATAAAAAAGATATTTTGGGGGCACCTGGGTGGCTCAGTTGGTTAAATACCCGACTCTTGATTTCAGCTCAGGCCAAGATCCCAGGGTAGTGAGATGGAGCACTGAGTCAAGGCTCTGCACTGGGGGTGGAGCCTCCTTGGGATTCTCTCCCTCCTTCCTGTCTGTCTGCTCCTCTCCCACTCATTCTCTCTCTCTTTCCCTCTTTCTCAAAATACATAAACTTAAGAAAATATTTTAAGAGGATTCAAAGAATTATGAAGTACATTGAAGTAATAGCGTATTCATTTGTTCATCTGTGAATTCACTTATTCTTCAGCAAACACTTCTTGAGCAACCACTATATACCAGAGCTATGTTACGGGCTAGAAAATAGATTTATTCACTCGCTCACTCGCTCATGCATGCCCACCATGTTCCGGGCACTGTGAACAAGCCAGGGAAGGTCCTGCTGTTGCAGAGCACAAAGCTACGTAGAACACTTAGTACACAGTGTGAAAGTCACTGTAGAGAAGAGGGTGTATGCACAGCGAGGCATCTGTGAGGCAGAGGCCAGAGGACAAGATTTGCCGGGAGAAGACTTGCAGTTGGGGCTTGAGGGCCGAGAGATCACATGCTGGAAAAAACGGTGCTTCAGGTGGAAGAATGCACATGCAGGCGAGGCGTTGCCAAATGCAAAGAGGCTGCATCAGGAGAAAGAACCATCTGGCCGCAGGACAAGCAGGCAAGAGACTAGAATTTTCTAACCAGGAGAAAGAGAGACTCGGGGCTGGGGCATTACTGCATTACTGGACTTCTGTCATGTGGAAAAAGGAACTCCACTCCATCCATAGGACAAACCAGAATCATCCCAGGGAAGCACAGAGAAACACATCAAAGGTCGGGGTCAGAAAAACCTGCGGGGGGGGGGGGGGGGGGGGGGGGGGGCGTTCCAGAAGGAAGGGGATGCCTTTTGGGGAAGTGAGGTCCAGCTCCAGAGAATGCCTGAGCCTGAGCAGGGGTGAGGGCTGTGGGGACGGCTCCTAGGCTGGTGTGAGCACTGCCCTGACGCCAAGTGCGAGTCTCCAGGTTCTTTGAAAGTGAAGTTCAGGGCACAGTATTGCAGGCCAGCATGTGAGTGAGTCCTGAATAAGAGAAACATCCTGATTATTGAATCCCCACCTTTCACGTTCCAGACAAGAAACTGAAGCCTGGAGATAACGGCCAGTGTGAGGCTCCCCAGAAAATCCGTGGCCCCATCTGGACTAGAACCAGCTGCTCTACCCATATGTGCTGCTCATCCCCCCGAACATTGTGCTGCTGCTCTGAAGCGAGTGGGCTCTGGACCCAGAACCTGGGTGAGCACACAAGTGTGTAACTGAAGCAGTCTATACCGTGAGGGGGTGTGTAGACGGCTGGAGGTGGCTGTCCACTTTTCATGATTTCTCAAAAATAAAGAAGGCAGCTTCTCCAAAACGCAGCCCCACGGGAGCTTCCCCTTAACCCAAGGGAAATTCCTACACCAGCCTCACGAACAGCAGTAAAGATGATCACAAGAAACCAACACAAGAACAATTCCTTCCAAAGTAACCCTTCTCTCCTTTCTAACCTGGTTAAGAAAATGTATCTATTTATTCCACCATTCATTTCTTCATCCTATCGAGGGGAGATTTGTTTGAACACCTGAGGCGGGTCTCCCAGTGAACTAAGCACATGGGCAAAATGAAAGACCACAAGTCTTTCCGAGGAGCTCAGAATAACACAAGTGTGAGAGGAGGTCAGAGAGCATGTTGGGGAGTGGGCGTGGCCGAGGAAAGCCTTCCCAGAAGCAGGGTCTCCTGGACTTATTTGAAGGATGGGGGAGAGTCAGCCGGCTCAGGACAGCACGTAGAGAACGTAGAGAACGATGTGCTTGGTGCGCTGCAGGGGGCCTAGTGCTTTGCTGTGATGACAGTGTCTGCAGGGGTACTGTTGACACAATCTATATAGTAATCTTCTTGCATAATATATACTAGATAAATGGATACTGACTGGCTGAAAGGCCCCTCTCCAAGAGTTAAGTCAACATGAAACACAGCTAGAAGAGGGGGATGGTGTGTGTGTGTGCGTGTGTGTGTGTGTGTGCGCGCGCGCGCGCACATGGGGAAGTTTTAATTGGCTTTGTCCAATTGTATTTATGAGGTTAAACATAAAGCAAAAACATAATTTGAGGGAGAAATAGCTTAATAATGACTAATACAGGAGTTTCACAGATATGAAGCTTTAGTTAACTACAAATTCCGTGAGACAAAGTGAAGCCAGTTAAGGCCCCTAAAGATACTAGAGAAGAGATACAAGATCAAGTACAAGACTTTCTTCACTTGGAGGACTAGTGTGCAGAGGAGAGTTTTACAGCAAACGAGGCCCAGGTGACTGTGGCCCAGAAAGAGAATTTCCAGATTGCAGTCTAGATGTGCTATTTACGATCCATTCACGCTTGGGCAAATCTCTTAGGGATCCTTTTCTCGGTCTCCAAAGAGAGAAGGTTGGGCCAAATACTCTTTATTAAATTTCGGGCAGAAAACATAAATGGAGACACAGGTGGAGGGGATGAAGAGGTCCACCCTCCAGTTAGGACACAAGCAAGCCAAGGGCTGTGACGCACAGTAGGGGTAACACTGCAGTGAGTTTGGGACAGATGGTAAGGAGACTCACCATGAAGATCGTTTCATGAAGCATAAAAACACGAAGTCACCATGATGTATGCCACAAGGTATCAGATTTTGTTTTACCTCAGTAAAAACGAACAAAAACCCAAAATACAATTAGCCTTCAAGCATCTGACTTATCCTTGGCTCCCAAGCTGCGAGGCCACACTAGGACCTCTAGGAGTATTTCCTGAGTGAGTGAGTGAACCAACGAGCGCTCCCCTTGTGTGGGCTCCCGCGCACCCCGGGGCGCCCTGGCTAACGGGCAGGGAGGCCGCACTGGGTCCGCGTGAACATTCCTGGCTTGCTGGTCCGTCTTCCCTCATGGGGACGGTGTGGAGAATCAGCAAACAGGAAAGTGCACTCCTTTAAGGACTTTTATTTACTTTTTGAAATTACAGAGTAATACATACTCAGTTAGTACAGAAAACCGAGAGGATGACGTAAAAATTAAACCTGGTAACTCCATCCCTGAGAAGCCACCATCCCCCTGTTGTGGCACACAGCCCGTGGGGCTCTCCGGGCACACACACTGGAGGAAGCAATCACACGTGCTGCTTTAAAGCCTGCCCCCCACCCCACGATAATACAGCATGGATTTTCCAGTATGAATATAATTTATATAACCAATTTTTGTATGGTTAAACATTTAGGTTATTTCCTTTCCCTCCCTCTAACTATAAACTAGATTATGGTAATCATCTTTTACAAATTTGTAATTTCTTCTCTAGAAATCCTTCTATAGAAAGGATAAATTCCTAGGCATGGAATTGGTAGGGGAGAGGAGATAAGCATTATTAAGGCCTTTGAATATAGCTCCCTAAATGCCTTCCAGAAAAGGTTCTGCCAATTTTGAGTCTCTTCAGCAAAATACAAAGACTCTTGTTTCTCTGTCCTTTATCAGCAATGGGGATGATTAATTTTAAAAATCTGTGCCAATTTGGGAGGCAGAAACATAACTGCTGTAATACACATTTCTCATTTGTATTTACCTTTGATTCTAACTCTAACAGGTCAGCATTAAAAATAAAGCTGTACTGGAATGTCTACCATACAGTGGAAAAAAATACACAAAATTACACATCTTACACAAGCAAAACCTTTATTTGTTCACCTTCATTTGTTCCATTTATTGAGTGCTTTTCCTGTACTGTGGGAAGCTGTGAATGCTGGAGAAACAAGGCAGATAGACAATCCCTGCTCTCAAGGAGATCACAGTCTGGTTAAGAAAACAAATGTGTAAATTATACAGTAGAGTGTTATCAACACTCTAAGACAAGCCTATACAAAACTGATAGTGGCTGGAAGATGGGCAGGAAGGATGGGTCTTAGGAAACAGACCCAGGAAGGGGGGGGGGGGGGGTCAGTGACCACGGGAGGCAGCAGAGACCAAGTGCTGTGGCTTTTGGCCAGGAGGGAGAAGTTACAATAAATCCCATCTTACATCATAAAGACCAAGCTTACTATTACCAGTCAAACATCTAAGTTAAAAAAGAACCATATTTTCCCTCTTTCAGCTGCTGGCCTGCCACCAATCAGTCTTCAATTATTTTTTTCAATTATTGTGTAACATCAGCCCAGTCAGTGTAACCATCTTATGACCAAATTTACAACAAATTACCAGGGAGGGAATAAAGATGATTCATTAGTAAGGGAAGAGGCGAGCAGTTAAAGCAAATGAGGCGGCCCTCCCTCAGAAAGCTGTTCTGCGTGGTTTACTTTGTGGTCTGCCTCTCTCAATAAGGCAGCATCCTTAGAAATAGTGTCGGCCTGAAAAGCCCATGACTTATTCACCCCTGACAAAACTTTAGAGTCTCAAAGAATTCCCAAATGATCCCAAAAGCCTTTCTTCTGACCATGACATTGGGTGGCTTCACATGTTTACTTTTCTTCCCATAAGCGTGGACAGGTTTCCCGGCAGATGCAGGAGCGCTCCGTTCTCATTAGTCGGGATCATCTATTCTCTGTCATCCAGAAAATGTTTATTTGGAAGTCATGCGTTATGAGCAGGGCATCAGGTCTTCCCGAGTGTTTTCTGGCACCAGGTACCACCAGTCTTCCCTCTGCTTCCCAGGGGAGGAGGCCGCATACCTGCGATCAGCGAAGCCAGGAAGGGTGCGCAGATCCCTGCCCTTGGAGCCCAGGGCCTGTTCACTCAGCACCTTGCATCCAGTGCCCACCCCTGGCCTCGTCTTCTGCAGCTAATTCTGCAGTTTTGTGACACTGGAGTGACCCCCCTTCAAGACACACACCGTCACCAAGTCTCCGGGCCCTGGGAGCCCATCCTGACCATCCTGGTCCAGAAAACTCTCCCTCCTCGGAGCTCCTGCGGCTTGTTGCTCACGTTATTGAACCGGCACTAACTCCAAAAATGCTTAGTGAGGTAATTTCGGTGTCCATCTGGAAGACACTGGCTGTGTGAGGCTTCCCTGCTACCACTGAACGTCTTTTCCGTTCTACAGATGCACCTGACAATCGACCTGACAATCAAATTGCTCAGAGCTGAAGACGTGACTCCTTCTCTCAGGAATCTGAGTCAAACCAGAATGCAGACGTACAATTTTTATGTCCATACGTGCACATCTACTCATTCATTCAATGATCAAGTCTGTAAGTAAACGCTTTAATTTACAGGGCACAGAAAAATCAATGGAACACAGTCCCGGTCTTTCAAGCGACAGGCAGTTTGGGAGAGAAGACAAACACGTGAATGTTTTCGTTCACTCAATAAACATCTATTAAGCCTTTATTATTCAGTGACCACAGTGTGGGAGACCACACGTGACTTACGTGAGCTCTGCTCTCTCATCACTGGAGGATTGGAGTCCTCAGAGGCCGAGAGTAGGAGCTACACTCTGGTGTGTCTCGTGTGAGATGGGGCCACAGTGAGACCTCAGCATATAGACACTCACTCGTTCATCTGCTGATTCAGTCACTCATTCATCCATTCATTTGCTCATTCATTCCAAACCTCTCGTCAGTTCTTACATCTCTCTCGCTTTTAGACCAACCCAGAAAACAGAGCTAAGACAGGATGATCATAACTTTTATCACTCTAGGATAAACACTTCCAGTGATGCTGGAAACAGCTCTCATCCTGCTCCACACTAAAACAGTGCCAGCCAATTTTTGGCTTGTTTACAGAGAATAAAATAGAAATTTCTAAATAGATCCACATGCTCCGTTCATGTTTCAAAGAGCCAGCTGCAAACGTGGTAGCAGTGGTTCTCAAAATGCGCCCATCATGGGGCACCTGGGGGGCTCAGTCAGTGGGGCGTCCAACTTCAGCTCAGGTCATGATCTCACGGTTCATGGGTTCGGGCCCCACATTGGGCTCTGCCGACAGCTCAGAGCCTGGAGCCTGCTCTGGATTCTGTGTCTCCCTCTCTCTTTGTCCCTCCCTTGCTCGCTCTCTGTCTCTGTCTCTCAAAATAAAGACATTAAAAAAAATTAAAAAAAAAAAAAGAACGTGCCCATCCGAGAGCTCCAAGTCCCTCTGAGGCTTCTCTGAGGTGATGGTGGCAGTGGGGGTGCGAGTGGGGAAGACCTGCATGTCCCACTTCGACCACAGCACGTCCTGCTGTAAATACTGTGCTGCTAAGTAAAAGTTCTTTTGGAAAACAGTCCCGCTACTTAAAAAAAACTTTTTAAACCACTGGCTTAAGAGACTCAAACAGGGGCTCCTGGGTGGTTCAGTCAATTAAGTATCTGACTTCAGCTCATGAGGGTCACGATTTCACAGCTCATGAGTTAGAGCCCCATGCTGGGCTCTGTGCAGACAGCTCAGAGCCTGGAGCCTGCTTCAGGTTCTGTGTCTCCCTCTCTCTGTCTGTCCCTTCCCCACTCATGCTTTGTCTCTCTCTCTCTCAAAAATAAACATTAAAAAATTATAAAAATCAGTGTAATAATACGTTATAGTATTTTGGCTTTTTTTCTTAAAAAAAACCCTAGTTATGAGGTCACACTGATCCGCTTTGAGAGACCACTAGAGAGCTAATGTTACCCAGCACTTACTATTGCTGTCGACTGCACTCCAGTTCACGTTATTTAGTCATATTTAATATCCCTCTGAAAACCATTTCACACAGCCCTACATTAATAGAATAAAACAAATTAGTTTATATCACTGACATTAAAAAGTAATTTTGTAAGAGATTTGCATTTTTGAAGGGATCTGATTTAGTGGATCAACTTTTCTTTGCCATTTATTTGATTCTATTATATAATAACAAAACATTCAACGAACACACATCCAACATAGAAGATCCAAACTCATCTGTTTTTCCAGATGGCAACATAGCTGACATCTACTGCGTGCGCTATTTCATTTCATCCTCTGTAAGATCCTCGCTTTGTAGGTAAACTGAGTGAGGAACTAGCAAGTACAAGCAGGGACCCTAAAGAAACAGAGGGAGAAGGATCTCGTGGGGACAAACTTTCTGGATGAAAAGTGGGAATAAGAGAACGGTACTTATTCCAGAAAGATCTCTTTCACCTCAAACTTCTTGGATTATACAGGCCAGACAGAGGTGTCCATCTTCCACCCCAGTAACCATGAGAAGGCTGGACCTGCATTGTCTATGGATACCAGCAGGTTGTTTCTACCAGCGCTCTTGACCATGGGGGTCGAGAACACTACCTGATAGGGCAGCAGGGTGAGGGAGACGGAAGTTTGGAATCCCCCCCACAACCACTCAGACACGTGTGTTAATAGGAGAGCCTTCCTGCAGGGGGATTTTTCGAGGAGGTACAAACTCCCTCAGTCTGTTTTTTTTTTTTTTTCATCTCTTTTCATACACTATAAACTAGGCTAAGTATGGTACACTGTGATGGGCACGTGAAGGTGCCAGAGATAAAAGAGTCAGGATTTCTAACCCTGGGGAAAGAAAGACATGTAAATAGCGCACATGACATTAAGTAGTGTGAGAAGCTACAGGAAGCTCACTGAGGCGGGAATGTATTTTACTCATCTCTGTAGCCCCAACTCTTCCCACACCTGACAGTGCAAAGTTAACAGCTCAATACACATCCTGAATAAACCATGTCTGGTCTCTTCTGACTGACTGCACACGTGTGGGTGGGGCCCTGGATCACACCTTCGCGGCAGCGAGCTACCCCCCGGTCTCCTGGTACCTGACATGCACTCACCCAACCCTAGTCCTAGACGTCCGGACACTGACCCACAGCCTTGTTTCGTGCTTTCCCAGCAATGGAAAATACAGAGCACGTGGTCAACTCGTCCCCTGACAAGTGCATTCCAGGGATGAACGCGGGGACTGTGCTTCACAAGGTCAATCTGGCTGCGGCTCCGCACAAACTGGGAGCAAGCCTGCCCCCTAGTGCTGACGCTGCGACACTGAATCAGGACAGCGAGCCCGTCACTGGAGGAGCTGGTATTTGATAGGCTTAGAATGTAAAATTGCTCTGTCTCAAAACAAAAGGTTTGTTCCAGAAATAATATGGAATTCACCCTTCAAATATAAGTACCACATGTATATGTTTGTTTTCAATCTTGACTGTTCAATCTCACTGCTTCCAGAACATTACAGACAGTACTGATTGCTGTGTGTAGAAAATATTAAAACCCATTTCTACTTCAAAAATCACCAGAGTCAACCCTGATCTTCACTAATCAGGTATTTCACTTTGGTTTGGTGAAACTCTCTGACTACACTTATTCTTACTCGGGGACGCATCCGTGTCCTGACTGAAAGGAGGGCTGCACACAGATCATTTCCTCCAACAACGCAGGGGTGAGAGGCGCCACCCTGCGTGTGACTTCTGACTGCCCCAACCGTAACTGCTAACAGCCTACTGTTACCCAGCAGCACAGCCAACTAACACATTTTGTAACACTGTACGTGTTGCAAATTGTATTCTTACAATAAAGCCAGGCAGAGAAAAACATTTTTAAATCCTAAGGAAAATGCTGTACTGGAATGTATTTATCAACAGAAAAAAGTACATATGAACTTGTGCTGCTTAAGGTCAACTGTGTTGAGTGAGTGTCCAGCTCAGACCTCCCCCTTCAACTCCAGGCTCAAACATCCCAACGCTCGTTCCACACGCCCCCTGGGACATCTATCAGGCGGTCTCGCGCTCCCCGACTTGCTCAGCTCAGTCCCCCTACGTTAGCGAATGGCTGCTTCAGTCTTCAAATGTTTCAGGCCAACAGTCCTGGTTCTTCTTTTTCCTACCCTCGTCCAATGTATCCACAAAGACGATTTGCTCTACTGTTAAAATACATGCCACATCTGAGTGTTATTTCCACGGCCCTTGGCCTCACTTACACGCCACTCGTCATCAGGATTACGGCATCCCCCTCCCACCTATCGGCTTCCATCCTTGCTCTGACCAGAACCCTAACTGCTTCCCATCTCACTCACTCAAAGCCTGTCTTCAGAAAGGTGGACAGGGACCTGTTTCCTATAATCAGGCACCACTGCCACCCTGGTCACTCATCTCACCTTCCAGTCCTTGCTACTCCTCTCCTCTCACTCACTACAATCACAATGATCTTGCCATTTCCGGAAAACACTAAGCACACAACCAGCTCAGGGCCTTAACATATAATATTCCTACTTCCTACTGCCTGGTAAGCGATTCCCCAGATATGCAAATGGCCCAACTGCTCACTTTCTCAGATCTCTGTCTAGTGTCACTTTGTCAGCATATATATACTGTTTAAATAGCAACCCTAGACCCACACTCTCTCCAGACCCCTTCCTCAACTTAACTCCCCTTAATTACTTTGTCATCATGTGATAAACCAAACACAAACACACACACTCTCTCTCTCTCAGACCGAGAACACCTAGGCATATAGCAGATGCTGGGGATTTATTGAAACATTTAGTCCAAGAAATGTGAATGAGCCTGATTATAAAAACACATGGTAGGATAAAATGAGAAACCCCTTGAACTTGTTTATACAAGACATAAAACTTGTTTAACCAAACTATTATAATTGTTTTTTGTTCAAATAACTGTATTCATTTAACACTGACTCACTGCTATGGAGATGACCTGCTTGGCCCCCTAACAATTCTGGTATGTGTTACTGCTACCTTCCAGAAGGTGAAACTGAAGATAACAGATGTCTAGTGACTTGTCTAAAAGCGACATAGCAAAATGTGGCAAAGAGAAAACCAACCAGGGTTCTGATAATTACTTCTATAATCTCTCTCAATATTCAATGTATTTTAAGGAATGACATGAATCCAAAACAGGTAAGGTTTCCACATTTGTGGATAAAAGTGTACATGAATTTGCTACAAGCCATTGCATCAGCATGACAGAATACTACTGCTAAAATACTCAAGGTAAACTAACTGAATACCCACAAAAATTAGTTTTGCTAAGTTTGATAAATTAATAATACTAAGTCTTAAATGACAAGTTGTTCAAATAAAGTACTAAAGTCTTTCATCTTATGCGGTTCAAATGCAACTGGGAGCAATCATATGAAAACAAAATTCTCCTTTCACCTTCAAAATATGTGAAGATCTTTTATACACAATGAGTCTCCTAGTAGGAAAAATAAATTATGGGTACAAATTTACAATATTCAGTAATACTCAATTTACACACACACACACACACACACACACACACACACACACACACGTTTCAGGTAAACCTGGCTTTGTACATTTTACTTTTGTTAGCTTTAAAAATTAATTATAAGGGTGATATTTGATTATTTCAGATTATCCACATTCTAACTTCATATGTGAAATAATCCATACAACGATTTTCATTAATGCTTTAAAGCTGAGACTGCCAAAATACAGGATAAAACTTCTTCAAAGTGATATAAATTTGAAGGAAACTAAGAAATTTTTAATAAAACTTATTACTATAATTCTTCCATTTATGCACCATAGATTCATAAAATAAATACAACAAAGCTTCAATATTAAAACAAGATTCTATATTCATATTAAGGTCTAACCTTGTTATAGATCTTAAAGAATATTTAACACATGGTAAACTAGAACTCATGCAAAAATGAGCCTTATTACTAAAGGATCTAATAAATTACAGACAAAGCACACAAAATAAAGAGAAAATAGTCGAAATAATAACTACTGGTCTAGGAAAGAAACAAGGAAGCACGATCTGTATAGGATTCAAAGGGCTATAAAGTAGATACAACAAATTTAAGATGTTTTACTGAGACTAAAGTTTGGGAAAAGGTGAATAAGTTGTACCCTAAAAACTCTAAAGATAGGCTCGAATGAAATAAAAGTTCACTAGAAAAATCTCTACAGTGTAAATGAGTGATAGTTCACCTATGCTTTGGGGCTAAAATCCATCTTTCTACAATCTATAATCTATAAAAATTACATAAAAACTGCTTCGTGGGTTTGCAAGTACTGCTCACAGGTTAACTGCGACCATCAACAGAAAAGACCAAATTGTAAGCAATCCATTCTTTGAGTTATTACCAAGCATTTATGAAACTAAAAAAAAAATACATTCATTTAAAAATCCTAATAGCAGAATATTTAATAATTTACATTGGCCTTTCTTTTTGAGGAAATAAAGGAGATTTTGCTGTCTGTTTTTCAAACTCTTCTTTGAAATGTTTCCTTGTAACGTTTTCCAGTATGACTGCAGAAGTAATATGTCCTCAGGAATTCTTTACGAGTAAGAATTCTTTACGAATAAGGTTAAGAGATTACTGGGCTTTCTCTCTTAGTTTAACAAAGAAATGCATTTACATTATATATTGAAACATTCCTAACTTATGGGACACTGCAGTTACCTGATGAACATACGGAATGTGACACAAAACGTCAGGCAAAGGAGCCCTCAAAGCTCAAACAAAACATTATCAGACTATGAATTATCAGTTTTCAGTGCACTTCTTCAAGAAAGCAAAGTCCACATTCTTACTGTCTGCTTGTCAAGTTAACCACTAAATATGTTTCAATAAATCCTTTCATAATTTCACATTACCAACTAGGCAGAAAGGACATGTTCTGTTGCAGAAACACGGAGTTCAAAGAGAAATGTGTCATTGTGAATACACTCGTGTGCCCTGAATCTAAGCTACTCTACGTAACTTGTATGCCTTAAAAACTCTGCCTCTCTTAACTCTCTGCTCCCTTCCTCCCCTCCCTGCACAAAGTGATGGGATTCAATACTGTTAAAGGTATATTTTTGGTTTACTAGATGAAAAGGCATTTGTTTTAAGAGAAATACTCCTCAGGGTCCATTTGACATCCCACAGAAGGCCCTCGTGCTCCAGGTTAATAAATACTCACATGGAGGGTACTTCAAGCAGAGCAAAACCCAAATCAGCAAAACCTACACATTACACATGAAAATACTATTACTGTCAAACATGTATATGTCAAGAACTGTATAGGCAGCATTTAAAAAACAAGAGATTAGGTAACTGTAAAAGACACTGTAACGTCGAGTCAGATCAGCACACAGCACACACCGGTCATTTAAACCTCCCACCTGGTAAGATGATGGTAGCTGTTTAGAGACACCACCATGTGACTTGAACCCCCCGCAATTTTTTAGACACCAGGCTTCCTCGAGGACGACTGGCTCCCGGAGCTGACTGGACAACAGCTGAATCCACATCTGCTCTACTTCCTTCCAGGAGTAGGACATCAGCACGCTCTTCTAGAAGAAGCAAGTCCTTTCCAACCACGGAGCACCAGGGAGGATTTCATCCTATACAAAGAACGTAACTCTGAAAACTGTACGGCAGGATTCCCAGAAAGGCACTTGAAGCTAACTAATAAAAAGGAGAGCAGGGTAGTTAGACTTTTATACACTGCAGGCTCCTTACTACTGTCCTGTTTGCTGACGCCAGCAAACCTCTTCTCGTAGGTGTCCCAATAAATTAAGTACAGTTTAAGCCGAAATTAAGAAGTGAACTTAGTGTGAATTAAGGAACGAGCTCACACCCCCGACTGATGAATTAGTAAATGAGCCTCCAAAGCAGGCGAGTGCCCGGACTCTACGGAAGCACAAGACCCAGAAGAAACAAGAAGAGCCCAAAGCTAGCCTGGCCCAGGCAGGGTCGGGCTGCTGACTTCAGGGCAAAAAAGTTTCATTTTAATTTTGAGATTCCAAAGTCTAAACGTACTTGGGGTAAGTACAAAGTAAAGAGTTTCACATACTTTTTTAAAGTCATCTACATGTTCTCAGTGTTCCTTATTTAGACAAAGACATTACTGTTATTTCAAAGGCTATAAACTGACAACTTGGAGGATGTCATTCAAATCCTATTTTTTGAAATTAAAACAAAAGTGGTCAACATATTTCAAGTTAGAAGTTGTGCCATGGGGGAAAGAGTCAATTAAATTACAATAATTCAAATGTCTAAAAATCTAAACACTTTTCTTGTCAATAGATTTGATAGGAAAACATCCCTCATCATGTTAAACTGTAACATGGTTGGTATGCGCTCATTTCTAATAACTCACTGATTCTATCTAATACTCAGGAGGAGCATTTCAGGACAATTGTATTCATTTTTAAAACATTTAGAAAAAATGGTTTCACTGTTATATCAGTGTTTTACAAAGTAGTACAAAGTGTTTCCCTTAAAAGGCAAGTAAGACAGTAATCATCTTCTCCTGGCTCATTAACCAAGAAGCAAACAAACCATAAAAACCTTTATATCTGATTCTCCCTTATGGAGTCAATACTGAAAGTCACTCATGCCAAAAGAAATGTCATTATTGTGAAAAATAATCTATTTACCTCCTCCACTCACACACTGAAATTAGGAATGCTGTGGGGGCTGTGGCTGGACAGTGAAGGTGGACAGCTCTCACGTTACTGGGACGTTGGGTGGTTTGAAAAGTGGTGTTGAAACAGCCCTGTTCCTGGCCCAAAAGATGTCTTTCACGTGAATTAGAAAGGCTGTCCTTTCCTCAAGAGACTTTATTGCCAACGTTTAGAAAATCGAGATAATTAGCAAAGCAGTGATCGTACCAATATAAACGGCACCCCTGAGTTGTGCACCACTGACACCCAGAGTGCTCTTAAGACCCCATATTTTATTACCTTCTCTTCCTAGATGTATTTTAACTAAACCCACAACATCAGAGCTAAGGTTCTCTTTAAGGCCAAACCAAAGACCTTCAACAAAACTCTCCATATAACAAGATGACAGTTAGGGATCATATACACAACAGTGATGATCATACAGCTTCAATACTGGTCTTGATTCTCTTCAGGCTAATTTTGAGACCATTAATACATGAATCTTGCTCTTTCAAATAGAGATAGAACTTTTAAACTGACAGAACAAAGAAAACTTAGGTCACATTAAGAATATATATGCAATGCTGACTTACACTCATTGACCAAACTATTTAAAGGTTAGGAAACAAAACAGCTGGACATAATGTATCCAATTCTAAATGTTTCAGATCAAGTATGTGCTAAGACCATGGTACGGTCACAGAAAACCAGAGCTGAAAGCAGGAGGGTCCCCGGGATCCAGGGACGTGTTTATCTGCTGTATCGGAAAATTGTCATCCCAGACGTGAAGCCTACACTAGTTCTAAGAGTGCGCAGATGAATACATGAGCCGCACCGTAGGCAGACCAACTACTGCCAACTGCGGAGGTTGTTCCAAATCTTTAAAATTCCAAATTCATGGCAAGAAAGATCCTCTAAAATTCAAAAATGAAAATTTACAAAAATAAATACCACTCTGACACTTAAGGGACATCTTCACTGTAAGGCCTTTGTCACAAATCTGAATCTTTATTGTTCTGAAATAAATGTTATAAACATAACCCAAAACAAAAACTTGGATATTCAGTCTCAGAAGAGGTGTGGCTCAATGCCCATCACATGTAACAAGAAAACTTCCTTTAAAAAAAAGGAAAACAAAGTACTATGAGAAGTCTTTCACAAGAATGAAAATGCACCCTTTGGACTCTTCCTCATCTCATCAGCCTGTACACACGTGGGCATCAGAAGGTTTGCATTTTCTCCACAAGAGCTCTTGCTATGATGTTTGACGGATTTTTTGCCACTCAACAAATTCATCGAGAAGAACAGGCCCTAGAAGTAAAGAAGCATGTTTTGTTAGATTCAGTGAACTCACCCCTCTCACTATTAACGTACTCTCCCCGAGCTCTGAACGTGATGGGGATGGACCCGACCCCCGCACTGCCTCATGCGTGTTTCCCTTCCTGCTGTCTACTTAGTGCTCTTTTCTTTCTCAGCCTTGTCTTTTCTGAGAGAAGGGACATTCCACAAGGGGTATTCACTGCAACTACCCTCGCAAGGCTGCAATGTTTTAAGAACTCTCCAATAACTAAGTCAAGATAAACCTCTCCCTTTGTCTAAATGCTCACAGCATTCTGTTGATATTAAGGAATATGAAAAGTGTTTAACATCTTTCTGTTATATCATGAAGAGCAGGTAAGTTTGTTGAAGGGGTGGCCATATAAGAGAATTATATTATTCCAGTAACAGGACTGAGTATAAATCTAAACACAAAGTAAGTGCCTAATGAATACCTGACCTAAAAACTATTCTAAAAAGAGATGTGAGGGGCACCTGGGTGGTTCAGTCAGTTAAGCGCCTGACTTCAGCTTGAGTCATGATCACAGAGTTCCTGAGTTCGAGCCACAAGTCGGGCTCCGTGCTGACTGCTCACAGCGTGGAACCTTCTTTGGATTCTGTCTCTCTCTCTCTCTGCCCCTCCCCCACTTGCGCACTCTCTCAAAAACAAACACTAAGAAAAATTAAAAAGACACTTGTGTAAAGCAGGGGTTCCAAACTCATTTCCTTACAGAAGCCATTCCTTAAATGAGCTCACTCTTTTTGCTTGTTTAAAGAGAGGAAAACTCACTGCCAGAAGAAAGTATGCTCGCTCTAGTTTTCTTAAAACACATACCCCTTGATGGTCTGTCTTTCTCTCATTTTTCAATGACATACCTCTCTACTCTAAGAAAATCGGGAGACAGGCACAATCATAAATGGCAACCGAAATGTACCCTGGCTGCTGGCATAGCTACGGGTCAGCAAAAGTGAGATCCAAGTTCGACACAAGCTACTACGTGGCTTCCGTCACTAATTCCAGATAGTTATGTCAGATTTTGTTTTTTCAAACAAATATGGAAGCTGAATTTTTATACAAAAATTGTTTGATATGTTCGTTGACTCAAAACATGCCTGAATATACACACTCTTAGGCCTGCCTGCCAGGTTACTGCTGCTACCAAAGTGTCATTTCTAAAGTATTACTGAATTTGGAACATTCTGGGGGAGAGGTCACAATATAAACTACAGGGAGAACAACATTATCCCTTCTTCAGCATTTTGTATGATCTCAATGCTGAAGAGAGAAGTCCACGTTTCAATTTACTTTTATAGGAATGTATCCTCCAATGTACTCCCAGGATCTGTTTTATGGCATTCTGCCCTTTGCACTGAAGAGTATGGGCAGATATTTTAACTTGAATGACTGAAAAATGGTATTTCATCAACCGTTCACTCAGGCATCTGTGAGGGAAGTTATTCTGACATTATCTGCTATGCCATCAGGGGGTGCTATGATTAACCCTGAAGGTCTTTCTACTGTACCTGATGTTTTGCTTTCCTCTTTTAAAAATTATGACTGTTTTCTTCTTCCGTAGAAAAAATGCCAGGGTAGGCAAGAAAGCAGAATTTTAGCTTTTAGATGCAGAAATTATCATTTAAATTTAGCTATGATGTTCCAGTACATTTCTGAGAGACTGGAAACATTCCACTGATCACCAGAGACTATAATACTGCTCAATCTCAGCCCTCCCCTACACCTTCAACATGATGACATAAAAAAAGTTACTGTCAGGAAGTTTAAATCCTTTACGATAATGCTACACAAATGCGTGTCCTCATGTAATAGTTCACAGAACTTTATTGTCACGGGAAAACACAGTATTATACTTACAAGCACCATCTTCATCGTAGTTACTAAGATCCGCATGGACAGTTCTGCTGAATTCTAACACATTGTACCACTGATCTTTGTTCATAACACGATACTTTGATTGCTAGAAAAGGATATAAACGTTAGGAATACAGAACAAGCATTATCTATTAGGCCATGACTTAAATCTAGTTATACCATTATTTTGTGATATGGTCTTTCTTAAAGCATTTCGTCCTCTTGGGGCGCCTGGGGGGGCTCAGTCAGTTGGGCCTTTGACTTGGGCTCAGGTCATGATCTCACGGTTCATGGGTTTGAGCCCCACGCTGGGCTCTGTGCTAACTGCCAGCTCAGAGCCTGGTGCCTGTTTCAGATTCTGTGTCTCCCTCTCTCTCTGACCTTCCCCTGCTCACGTTGTCTCTCTCTCTCTCTCTCTTTCATAATAAAACATTTAAAAAAAATTTTTTTAAAAAGCATTTACTCCTCTTTAATCACTTGGGCTTCTAAGACAATCCTCAGGGATATTTACATGTTAACATCATCCAGTCCATTTCTTCTTTATCTTTCCTCCACTTTGGAGAAATGATGGGAGCACCAAAGGTACTAATCGAATAAAACTCAGTAGGCGTCTCCCACGTATGCACTTCTGTAAGCATCACTGAAATCAAGTTGTACAGCGTATGCTACATGCACAAAGTTCCCTCGCGCCGCTACCCAGTACACTGCTTTTCTGTGTGACATTTACTGTTTAGCTACATTCTGAAGTTGCCATTTTTGCAGGGAGTAGAAAGAGTACTGATTTGGGTTCAAATCCCACTTCTGTCACTTAGGTGAGTGACCTTGGTAACATCAGTTAACAGCAGAGGCCACTTTTTCATCTGCTAAACAGGGATAAAACCTAATTCAAAACTGTGTCAAACACCCTCCCCATAATAAGTGATGAAAATACTTAGTTCTCTCAGCTCCCTTTAGAGGTGAATATTTTTAGATTTGGTCCTATTTATTTTTGCCCCAAACTACTGATAGGAGGAACACTGGTACCATCTATCACAAACATCTACTTTATTAGCCTTTCCTAAGCCTACACTACTAGGCTTAAAGATCTAAGTGTCCTTGAAACCCACTCACTCAGTCCCTGTCATACGGCCTCTCAGCAGAAGCTTTCAACAGAATTACTCGAGGAATTCACTATGATAATCAGCTTTGTGAGAAATCATTTTCAAAGCAAAACCAAAAGCATCTGTCTTCTAGAAACAGTGAGATCTATACCAAAAAACCTGAAATTGAAAAGGCACAAAAACATAAAACCAAAGAAAGCAGTGGAAAAAAAGAACAGTATCTTAAAATCACTGCTGGTGGTAGGTGCTATGGTAAACTTTTCTTCTACATGAAAAACGTCTTTGCTAAAATAAAATGTATTTCTTTACGGTTCATTTTTTTTTTTTTTTTAATTGGGGGTGGGGAGGCAAGGCTGGAATCAGAGTATCTCATGTACAGAATATATTAATGAACATGAGCTTGTGTCTAAAAATGATGACATATATGTACACATTTTATCAGAAACTTTTTGCTTAAGATTTTTCTTAAAGCCAAGTATTTAAAAGTCCATTTCTTTTTCCTCATTTAAAGGTGTAATTTCATAGTACGTTTTAGAACTAACATTTAATACTTATGGAGAACAGTGCACATACCTCCAGGTACTGGTAAAACACTGAAAACAGCGGCCATGTCCTTCCAAGCAGCAGGGCGAGCATAGACTTAGCGGTATCGATATCAAGGCTTCTCTGATCTTTATCCTAGAACGGAAGTAAAAAATTTTCCTAAGTGTGGTTTCGAGATTTAAAAAATGTTAAAATTACAAAACATGGAAATTCCACCTACCCTTGCAAAATCAAAGGCATATCTGTAGATATTCTTAAACGAAGAAATATCATTCAACTGTGAGCGCAAAAAGTCAAATTTGTTCTGTAACTTTTCTGTGCAGTCACACCTTAAATTAAAAAAGCCAAATACATTATATAATCCATAAAATTCAATAAAATCATCATTAGGCGGGGTCAGAAGAAATGTATTAAAAAGAAAGTGAGTGCATCTATGAATTAATCTAGGTTTAAAATTCTGATTCACAAATTTATAGTTACTAACAAACTTACTGCCTTGTACCTATCAATGGAATAAAAGGGGAAAATGGAAAAAAAGAGAAAACCTGGCCATGAATGAAAGTTCAGTCCAATGACCTTCCTTTAAAAAAAATACAACTCAATAAAAAACTCCAGTAAAATCACAAATATGTCTTAAGAAGAGATGTATGAAGCTGTGCTTTTAGTGCATGTAAAGTTTTTAAAAAGACGGCACAACAAAGGAAATTAACCAGGCCTCTGTCACAGATTTCACTGGAAAATTCTCAGGCACAGCTTGGTGAAAAGAGATTAGCCATGAGTGGTTTTAAAAGTTCAGGATATAACACAGAGAAATTAACACACTATATTAGTGCTTCAGTCATAGATTCAGATTCCTGCATTTTTAGTGACTGAATACCAAGGTAAATGAGTGGCAGTACCTGACTTAAGTAAGGTACAGACATCAAAGGACGCAAACAAGTTACCTGTGTTATTTCCAAAGAGGAGGCACTAAACATAAAGTATACAGAGTGCTCACGGACGCTCACAGAAGCTCTGACTCTCAGGGGCTGACATGAACTCCACTGGTCAGCAAGAACCAGGTCGCCACACCCGTGCCCTGGTCACACGGCACTCACCATTCACCAAGGCCACAGCTATGCGTCAGTACAGAGCACTGCCTATACCTGAAACAGTGCTCCCTCGAACATTCTGACAAAACACCACTTGCCAAAACCTACCTCACATGTCGCCATCACTGAGCGGTCACCTGACTCCCTTTCATTACATGGGTCACTCCACCTACTGTGAGCTGCCATACTCCTCCCAGAATGGACTTGGTTCTCATCATGGACCACAGACATCCAGCACTCCTGCATTTAACTGAGACCTTCACTATTCTAAACCAGCAATGTGACTTCTAACTTTATTAAGATGTAAGTATTTTGGATACATTTCTCATGCTGATTAAACCTTTCCTTCCTAGAATAAGCCAAACTGGATAATGTTTGTTACCTGTTGCATACATTGCTAGATTTTCTGCTGTGTTCATAAATGACACTTGCTTGTAAATTTTATTCCTTCACACTCTTTAGTAGTTTTTTTTTTTTTAAACGTTTATTTATTATTGACAGACAGACAGAGACAGAGCATGAGCATGGAAGGGGCAGAGAGAAAGAGAGACACAGAATTAGAATCAGGCTCTAGGCTCTGAGCTGTCAGCACAGAGCCCGATGCAGGGCTCGAACTCACGAATAGCAAGATCATGACCTGAGCCGAAGTCAGATGCTTAACTGACTGAGCCACGCAGGCGCCCCTCTCTTTACTAGTTTTGATAACAAGCTCATAGCACAAGCCTCAGAAAATGAAATGATAATTATTACCCCTTTTTTTCTATTTTCTGAAAAAGCTTACTAACACTGGAATTAGCATTTGGCCAAAATCAGCTGAAAAAAGCCACCTGGGTCTGTATTATTATTTATTTTTGCTTTCTGTTTTTCTTCATCATCTTCCCAGAATTTCTTGATTATTTCAACTGCAGGTTTACTTTCTCTTTTACTAATGTCTAACTAAACATCTTTTTACCGCTTTTTCTTCAGGTTGATCCTTTCTCTAACTTATTAAGTTTGATACTAGTTCATTTGATTTGAGGTTTTCTTTCTCTTGTTTTTAGTTATTTTTTAATGTTTGCTTTTTGAGAGAGAGAGCGAGCGAGCTGGGGAGGGGCACAGAGAAATGGAGACAGAACCCAAAGCAGGCTCTACGCTGTCAGCACAGACCCCGAAGTGGGGCTCAAACCCATAAGCCGTGAGATCATGACCTGAGCTAAGTTGGACACTCAACCGACTGAGTCACCCAGGCAGCCCAATTTCTCTTTTAATGTAACATTTAAGGCTACAGATTTTCCTCTAAGTACAATTAAAGCTTCAGCCCAGTTCTGATAAATAGTATTGCTTTGATTATTCACTTGTAAATTATTCCTTGACAAGATGGTTTCAGAGGAGTGGTAGAGATAAAGTCACCTTAGAGATAAAGGTGACCCTTGAACAACACAGGTTTAAACTGTGTGGGTCCACTTGTATGTGGATTTTTTTTAACTTTATTTTTTAATGTTTTATTTATTTCTGAGAGAGAGACAGGGAGACAGTGTGAGCAGGGGAGGGTCAGAGAGGGGGAGAGACACAGAATCTGAAACGGGCTCCAGGCTCTGAGCTAGCTTTCAGCACAGAGCCCGACGCGGGGCTCAAACTCATGAACCTGAGATCATGACCTGAGCTGAAGTCGGATGCTTAACCAAATGAGGGCACCACACAGGCACCCCTGGATTTTTTTTTCAATAAATACAATATAGTGCTGTAAATATATTTTCTTGATAGTCTTCTTAAGAAAGTTTCTTTTCTCTAACTTATTGTATTATAAGAATGTAGTATATAATACATTTAACATACACAACATGTAACTTGACTGTTTCCGTTATGGGTAAGGCTTCCGAGCAACAGCAGGCTAGTAGGTTTTGGAGAAGCCAACAGTCACATGTGGATATGTAACTGGGCAGGAACTCCCATGCTTCCCACCCTCTCCTGCCTAGGCGGTGCTGGGAGCAGCCAGCTAAAACAGAATGTTTAAATAAGGCCCGGAGTTGGGGCACCTGGGTGGCTGTCAGTTGGGTGTCCAACTCTTGGTTTTAGCTCAGAACATGATCTCAAGTTCATGGTATCAGGCCCCACATCAGGCTCCACACTGACAAAACAGAGCCTGCTTGGAATTCTCTCTCTCCCTCTCTCTCTGACACTCTCCCTCCTCTGAAAATAAATACAAAACAAATAAGATCTAGAGTTTTATAACACAATACTCAAAATTTCCAGGCTTCAATAAAAATTCCTGCATTTTTCAAGGGTCAAGTGTATAGACAAATGCCTTCTAAGAATCTGGTTCTGATAGAGAGCAGAGGAAAGTGACACTAAATAGTGTGGGATGGGGACAGAAGGTTTGCTTTTTTTTCTTTTAGTCAACAAATACCTTCTGCTTCCAGGAAGATGAAGTAAATGTACTTTCCCCCCACATCCCCTGCTCATTCCACTAAAAGCCAGAGACATCATACATAAAACAAACACAAGATTGAAAAAACTGTGAAAGATTCTCAGGAACAATACAGTGCGGTTTTCTTTTGCTTTTTCTCCCCCAGACCTGGAGATGAAGGAGTCAGCAAACCAGAAAAGCCAATGGGGTAGACGGAAACAGAAAACTCCCAACAGAAGCTTGCTCTCCCTCTAGCAGAAACTGAGCAGCCTGGCAAGAAAGCAAGCTTTGAACACTCTTCTCCATTCAAACAGCCCAGAAAAAGCCAGCTCAACGGCCACTGATGCCAGCAAAGACTGACTGAGGACCTGAATGGTCCACCGTCACCAGGATGTAAGGAGACCCCTCCCCTTCCACTCAATTTCCACCTCCAGCACTGTTAGTGAGAACCACATAAAAATGTGAACTCCCACTCCCAGCAGCTGGTAGGAGTAGTGCCCTAAGGCCAGTGTCAGAGGAGGCCTGTGAGGAGGCAGGCTACACGCCACTCACGGTGTCACCCAGAAGTTCTCCGTGGAGGCCTACTGGGGGCATGAACTCTCCTGCCTGCTAACAATGATGAGGAATTCCCTCCTCCTGAGAAGGTGGTGGTAGAGAAAGCTAGATAAAAGGAAGGTTTACCTAAGATCCAGAGTTTCATAATATAATACTCAGAATTTCCAGGTTCCAATAAGAAAGCACTTATCATACCAACAACCAAGATGGCAAAAAGATGTAAAAAGAGGGCAAATATGTGCAAATACTGAAATGACAAGATGTGTTTAAAATTATCTGATGCAGGGGAGCCTGAATGGCTCAGTTGGTTAAGCATCCGACTTTGCTCAGATCATGATCTCACGGTTCGTGGGTTCGAGCCCCGTGTTGGGCTCTGTGCTGACAGCTCAGAGCCTGGGCCTGCTTCGGATTCTGTTTCCCTCTGTCTCTGACCCTCCCCTGCTTACACTGTCTCTCTCTCAGAAATAAGTAAAACATTGAAAAAAATGATCTGATACAGATTTTAAAACAGTTCTGAAGAAAATGCCTTAATGAGCAATTATGGACGTAATAAAACAAGTGAAAATGTAGAAAGTCTCAGCAAATAGTGAGTCTAGGAAAAAAAATACAATAACAAAAAAAAAAAAACAAATGGAAACATTTGAATTGTAAAATACAGGGCAGACTTAAATCTTAATGTATCAATAATTATATTAAATGTAAGTAGTCTGTACCAATTAGACACAAAGATTAACAGAGCACATCAAAACAACCCATGAAACCAAAATGACCCAACTATATGCTATCTAGAAGAAATGAAGGGACTGCAAACACAACATAGGCAGACTGAAAATAAAAGGTGAAAATGGACATATTCTGGAAATAGTAACCAAAAGAAATGAGGAGCAGCTTTATCGATATCGGCTAATATAGACGTCTGAGCCAAGAAAATGATCAGAACATAGAAAAATGTTATGTCATGATAAAAGGCCAATCCACCAAAAATATGTAACAATTTGTTTTGTTTGTTTTAGAGAGAGAGAGCAAGTGCGTGCGACCAGGGAGTGGGGGCGAAGAGAGAGACAGAGAGACTCTAAGCTGACAAAGTAGAGCCTGACGCGGGGCTCCATCCCACAACCATGAGATCTTGACTGGAGCTGAAATCAAGACTCAGACTCCAAGCCAACTGAGCCACCGAGGCACCCGAGAAGATGTAACAATTCTAAAAGTATATGCATCAAACAACAGAACTGCAAAGTGAAGCAACAACTTGAAGAGGAGAAATAAACAAACATCCGATTACTGTTAGAGATTTCAACACTCCTCTGTCAGCAACAGATAGAACTAGACACCCCATCAGCAAACAAAAGAATTCAAGACCATCAAACAACAAGATCTACCTGGTGATAACAGAACATGCCACTCAGGGACAAGACACGTATTCTTTTCGAGCATGTGTACAACAGAAACCAGGAAAGACTACAACCTGAGCCATTAAGAAAACGCTGACAAACATAAAAGAGCTGAAATCACGCAGGGTAATGTTCTATGACGACAATGAAACCAAACTAGAAGTAACAGGAAGACAACTGCAAAATCTCCAAACACTTAGAAACTAAACAACAAACTCCTAAATAATCCACAGGTGAGAACAAGTCTCAATGGAAACCAAAAAAAGATAGCGAACTCAAAGAAAATAAAAAGGCAACTCAAATTTTGTTGAGACCCAAAGCAGTGCTGAGGGGGAAATTCACACAACTAAATGCAAATATTATAACACAGAAAAAAATCTCAATCAATAATCTAAGCTTTCTATCTTCAGAATCTAGAAAAAGAAGAGCATATCTAAAATGAGGAGAAAGTAAATTAAGAGCAGAAATAAGTAAAACTGAAAACAGAAAAAAGAAAGAAAAATCAACAAAACAAAGAGCTGATTTTTTGGAAAAAGTCAGTAAAACCGACAAGTCCCTAGCAAGAATAACAAAGGAAAAAAGACAAAAATTATCAATATCAGGAATGAAACAAAAGATACGATTACAGACCTGTAGACATCAAAAGGATATAAATATGGCCACTTATTTATATAATAGACCAGTTCTTTGAAAAACAAAAATTACTATCACACACAATATAAAACAAGTAATTTGATAAAATGATCTGAAATAAAAAGTAATTTGAGTAGCCCTGTAACTATTAAAAAATCTAATTAAAAATTTCAAAAATTCTGAAAAAGAAACCTGTAGGTTCAGATGGTTTCACTGGAGAATTCTACCCATCTGTGAAGAACAATTCTATGCTCTACCTTGCAAAAAATAAATTATAAGGAAAAATTTCCCAATTCCTTTTACAAAGCCAGATTTACCTTACCAGACACCAAAACCAAGTAAAGGCAGTATCAAAAAAAAAAAAAAAATTGCACACAAAAAAATTGTAACTATGTACGATGATGGATGTTAACTAGACTTAACCATGGTAATCATTTCCCAAAATACACAAATATTGAATCATTATGTTGTACATCCAAAATGAACAATGTTTTGTCTATTATATCCCAGGAAATAAATAAGAAAAAAAAAACCCAACAACAAACCAATATCCCTCATGAATCCTTAACAAAATATTAACTAAAAGAATTCAGCAGTATATAAAAATAATTATAGACTATAACCAAGTGGGATTTATTCCAGGTATGCAAACTGGTTCAGTATTAAAAAACCAATCAATGTCCTGCAATATTAACAATCTAAAAGAAGAAAAACTACATGATTAGATGATTTGATACAGAAAAAGCACTTAAAATATTTAACATCCACTCATGTATAAACTCACAGAAAAACACGAACAGAAAGCAACTCCCTCAACTTGATAAAGAGCACCTACAGACAACCTACAGCTAACACACTTTGTAGTAAGAGAATGAATTACCTCTAAGCTGGGGAGCAAAGGAAAGGATGTCCACTCTCACCAGGATTACTCAACACAATGGTACAAGTTCAAGCCAATGCAATATGTTAAGGAAAGGAAATAAAAGACATACAAGACCAGAAAAGAAATGAAATTGCCCCTATTTCCTTATTTTGGGTTATAATCATTTGACATGACTGTCTATGTAGACAATCCAAGGAAGACACATATACACATAAACTCAGAATAAGTGAGTTCAGCAACATCACAGGATACAAGACAACCGTACAAAAATCAATTGTATTTCTACAGACTAGTAATGAATATATGGATATTGGAATTAAAAATACAATTCTACTTACAATGGCTCAAAATAAAAACAAAATATTACATACAGTTCTAACACAACATGTACAGAATCTGTATGCTGAAAACTACACACAATGAAAAAAATCAAACACCAAAAACAGAAACATATCTATCTTGCATGTATTCAAAGACTCAAAACAGTACTCATTTCTCACCAATTTCATTATGCAGTTTAACCAAAATCTCAGTAAGATCTTTTGTAGGTAAAAAGATCATCCTAAAATTTTTGGAAGAGCGAAAACAATTTTGAAAGGAGATCAATCAGTCTCTGTGAATTAAAAGACTTTGTATACAGCAGCACTGTGTGGGACTGGCAGAGATTTAAGACACAGAGCGACAGAACAGAGAACCCAGGGGCGCCTGGGTGGCTTAGTCGGTTAAGCATCCGACTTTCGCTTAGGTCACGATCTCACGGTTCATGGGTTCGAGCCCCGCGTCAGGCTCTGTGCTGACTGCCAGCTCAGAGCCTGGAGCCTGTTTCAGAGTCTGTGACTCCCTCTCTCTCTGACCCTCCCCTGCTCACGCTGTCTGTCTGTCTGTCTGTCTGTCTCTCTCTCTCTCCCCTAGGGGGAAAAAAAAACATTAAAAAAAAAAAAAAGAACAGAGAACCCAGAGACAGACTGACACACAAATATGTCCAACCAATACTGGGCAAGATGCAAAAGCAATTCAAGGGAGGAAAGACCTTTTACAACAAATAAACTGTGGAGCAAGTGGGCATCTGGAGGCGGAGAATAAACCAAAACCTGTCTCTCACTTTTTAAAGAAATCAACTCAAAATATAAATGTAAAATATAAAAATATAAACCTTTCCAGAAAAAAGAGGAAGGTAAAATTCTCAGGATCTAGGGAAAGAACTCTTGGATTTGACATCAAAAGCACAATTCACAGAAGGAAAGACTGATCAAATGAACTTCATCAAAATTAAAAACTTCTGCTCTGCCCAAGTCCTCGCAAGAGGCCAAAAACACAAGCTACAGAGTGGGAGAAAGTAACTCTAGCCCACATGCCTGAGGAAGGGCTTATAGCTCAAATACACAGAAAACTCATCAGTAAAAAAAAACTATCCACTAATATCCCTTATCCCTTTCCTATTTTCCTCAGATATTGTAGGTCACCTATTCTTACTTTATCTATACCCACTTCCTTTGTAAGTAACTCAGCTGTTGAGTTTTAAATCTTTAATGTTTTTCACTTTCAGAGATTTAATTTGCATTTGAAATCTGATCTGAGACCATCCTTTATTCTTTAAAACACAGTAAATTTATTTTATGCTGAGATGACAATTCAAAATACTAGTCTTAAGAGTCTAATTCTGAAATTTAAGATGTTTCCTAATATGCTTAGTGATTTATGATTGTTAATCAATGAAAACTGAACCTTTTCCTGCAAAAATTGAGGCTTCTGTTTAAAATGCATTCCTGTACACAAGAATCACTCCCACTATATACACAAAAATACTATTTACCTGGGACACTTGTAAATACATTTTTGGCTTGTGTCATACAAATAACGAATTCCAGCCTTTAATGTGCACGATGAAGACTTTTTGTTAAGAATTCTCTTGGGAATAAGCCCTCCACTATATGCAGAACCAAGTGCAGCAATCCCATCTCCATCTCCTGGGTACACGTGACATCAGTAAGTTACTCTTGAGTTTTTTATCTGATTTTCTCAACTTACTCAGACCCTGCAATTTTGCCTCCTATTCAGAATATGCACCACAGGTTAATGACTAGACTCTATGTGACTAGAAACAGGTAGTAACCTTAAGGTAAATGTCAGCTCCACATATCCCTATGGTATCACCATCTCTCGTCATTTCCGGCCTCTGATTATGTTCCTTAATTATGGTCAAGTCCAGGCATGCTTTTTAAAATACATGTTTATATTTTATCCTGCATTTAAGTGTTTTACATGATAAACGGTTTCTTTGCACATTTTGTCTGCCAAGTGGCCAGAAAAGGAAATCGAAATTTGGACAGGTTAACCTTCCAATTTGTCTGGGGCCTAGTTCCTAGTATGAATGAGTGCACAATATATTTCGTTCAGAAACAAGATTTTTACTATTTATTAAAAATATATCACTTATTATTTCATTAAGTGGCTTCTATCAGCACATTCTTCATTACGTGAAAAATAAAGCTTTAATGGCATTGAAAATGGAGTTAACTTCTACCAGAAGGATATGCAAAAGAAACGAATTCTCAGATTATATGTGCCTATAATGCTGTTTGGAACTCTGGGTGTCTTCAGGCTCTCCAGCGTTATCAGTTGATTAAGTTCCGAGGGTTCTGCATTTTAAGGAGTCAGTTACATGTACTATCTCCCTCATGATGATCTATCTCAAGAGGCCTCATCTTCTAAGTCTTTGTAGCTTCCTGTAGAAATGTTTTTCACATATTTTTTAATAATGTGATAAACATTTTCACACAGGCTCTCACTGAGAACCTTAGTACACCTGAGACTCAGCAAGACAAATACGATAAAGGACGGTGACCACCATTCAGTCCTTCCTCTCACAACCACCAGCGTTTGAAATCTCTCTTCAGGGCCTGGAGTGCATAAGCACCCTACAATTATTTGTTAAATAGAAGTATGAATACCAAAAATAAGCCACAAAGTATTTAATTATAAAAGGTTTCAAAATCCCTACCTGGGGAAAGGTTAGCAGGAAACTGTAGTTCAAACAGGATTATAAAGTCTGTAGGTGGTAACTTACAAATTACCAAGGAGAAAAGAAGCCAAATAAAACGACAGTCTTTTGCAAATAACACTCCACAGGTACACAGAGCACACTATTATTTACACACACACACACACACACACACACACACACACACACACACACCCGTAAGTTTAAGACGGAGATGAGATGAAGAACAAAGTTGCAAGTCAGACACACCTGGTAAAACTGTAAAACTCCAACTTCTCCACACACAAGTGGCTTCAGGAAAGCTATTTAATCTCTTCAGCCTTGGTTTCCTCAGTTTTAAAATGACAACAACAGACAACCATGAGACTAAATGAGAATACACAACTTAAATATTGACAACAGTTCTCAGGTGAGATGCTCCTTTTGAGGCAAATGGCTTAACAATTATCTTAAACACACTGGTGTCTGTCCAAACTAATCAATCCATACCATTCCTAATGGTCTACCTACATCTTGAGCAGAGAAAGAATCTAACCAACAAAGAACAGGTAACGTTTTCTTGGAGAAGAGTGGGAAAGAAAAGTACAAACTTGCACATTTATTACTGGTATCACAGAGACTGAACAGACCTGCAAAACCAGTGAACGCAGTTCAAGTCTTACATTTAACCCGGCCCAAAGCTTTAGAAAGAACACTGCCCCGGAAGTAAAAAGAAATGCAGACTTAACTAGTATTATCAAGGAAAGCAAGGGATAGTTTTTTGAATGACAACTAAATAAAACCTCACAGATTTTAGGGAACGCTCGCACAACAGGATACCATCCTCCAAGGCCACGGAGGTTAGAATGAGTGGAGATGGGTTTATATTTCAACATTAGGACTTGGAGGTTAATTTCCTGAAGACTGCTAAATAAACATTTGATTAACAAAGGCGGCTTTTAAATTTCTGCTTCATTAAAGACCTCTAAAATGAGAAGAAATTACCATTTACGTATTAGCTCTAAGTGAGGTTCTCTTCCTTAATTAGTGAAGTCCCAATAAGTATGCTGTGACACCCCATTCTATAACAGGAAGAATTTTCTCCACAAAGTTCTGTATTTAGAACTCTCTCTGAATAAGGTCTACTGACCAGAACAAAACAGCACAACCCTGGGGGTGCCTGGAAATGTGAGCAGGGCGTCAGAAATTGTCAAGATTACTCTTGAGAGAGCAGACAGGAAGAATGCTAATGGCAACTAGTAGTTGCGCCCCAAATACTAAGTGAACGGCAGTCACACCCCACACGCACCAGAGCACCCCATCCCTATAGGAAAATCAGACAGATGCTCCCCATCTCTCCCCCTAAATAAAGTCGGGCCAGACCACTGCCTTTAATCCTCAAGTCCAGGGCTCAGTACAGAGACCAGAAGGCAGACGGTGCACAACTTGTAATCTACCAACAGGCTGCTGAGTTACTTCCATTTCCATCAGAAGTTAGCCTCCTGATGGTTTTTCTCATGATCACGACCAAAGACAGTGTTCTCCACCAGCATGCCCTCCATTTCGCCCTTGCTCCAACCCTACCTTCAGTGGGCAGATGTGAGGAAAGCTCTCTGCTCCAGCCAGCAAGGTGCCCCAGTATAAACATGAAGTACCCGTGGACTCTTGCACCCACATATATGAGGAAGAGGGAGGTGCACCCGCCACACCATGTGCCTTCCCGGGGGGGGGGGGGGGGGGCGGGGATCACACCTGCTGTTTTCACAAGAGTATGTGAGCATCGAACATAAAACAACTGCGCTAGCGAGAGCTACCTCCCAACCTCGGAGGTGTCCCACGACCTAGCACAAGGCTGGCCAAGGCCCTCCCATCGTGCAGCCATTCCCTCCACTACCTGGAACACAGACCGGTTCTGTCAATTTTCTTTACTATCTTCCACTGTAATAATCCAGACTACTTTCCTTTCCCATGCTCTGCTCACAACTTCCTCTTTGGAAATAACATTTTCCTGGATCCTGAACCATCACCATCCTAATTATTCTTCAAGGCCCAGTTCAGTGATCCCCGTATGAAGGTTCTCTGGTATTCTCCTCATTACCAACTGTGCATCCACAGTATGCTGTACTTTTACTCTAGCACCTGCCACATCGACCTGGATTCAAAGTCACAGTATTTCGATGCCACCCCTGCCTTCCTGGCATGTTAACCAAGGGCAGGAGCCACGTCTCCAGTTTCCCTGTGATCACCAATTAAGAGGCACAGTGCTTACCATAAACACCTATCAAATCCAATCCAATTACAATGATGGAAACTACACAGAGCAAAATCCCTGGAAGAGATATGGCAATGGCACTTTCTGACACCTACAAAATGGCCATTCTAGTTACGTACAAACTCATACCTACAGATTCTTTCACACAAAAAAGGCAACCCAGTTATGAAAAGTCTACATGAATAAATAGCCTTAACATAAATCACTGTACAAAAGTATTCTGAACGCTGATCAACACTATATAATTACAAGTTTTAGTTACTCATGGTTATTACTGTCTACTATCCTTGACCATGGTATGCGTTTTAACTACCATACCGTCTCAATTCTTTAGCTGAGTTCGAAGGGTTAAAATTAACTATTTTCAAACAATTGATAACTACACAAAGATAAATGTAGGGACCACAAAATAACTATGTCCAGGTCAAACGAAATCCTTAAAATATGAAAAATCTAGAAAGGGAATCAAGTCTGTGAAGGTTTACATTTTATGATTACATGTCAATATAACACCAAACATACCAGGCAACTACAAAATAAAAATTAAGACTTACATATTTTTTTGGTCTCTCAGTTTAAATTTTAAACTACTGTATTCCTCAGCAAATTTTTTAATAAGGGAGTAATAAGGCGTAGTTAATTGATAGAAGATACTCTGTATTTCATGTAGCAATCTAGATCATGGGGAGGAAAACACCAACTATTTTCCCAGTCAAGAACACTTGCCTAATATGAGCAGCTCCAAGGCCCTATGTAGGCAAACAGGCAGGAAGGAATAAATTAGTGAAGCAAAAACTCTGGGTCAATTTTTTAAGTATTAAATAATTGCTTTTATTTTGTGTAGCTTAGGAACTTCCTATAGAAAAAATGTGCTAATAAAACATAAGTTCAAGGGTAAAATCAATTTCTATTCTTGTACCCAAAGCCATGTGTTAGTTACTCAAGAATAATTATTAAAAATGCTTTGATTTACACACTTCTGTTACACAAAGGCTCTTTATGTTATATCAAGTTATGCAGAAACATAAACACTGAGAAACTTTTTGTTTTAAAACACACAAACTGGGATACTCAAAAAAGCAATATATAAAAAACTTCAGCAGGAGTCATACAAAAAACTGTTATAATGTCAACCGAAATGTCTTTATAATGCATAAGCCATGTTATAACTGAAACATATTTCAATAAAACAGACTAAGCTACATGAAAACCAGTTTATATTCTTCGCATACTCCTATGTATAGTTTATCTTCCTCTAAAAAGCTAATTGAAGGTTGGTTATTTCCAAGAATTTCAGAATCAACATCATTTTAATTGGTCAGTTATGAGACCTAGATGAATGACAGTCCAAACTTGGTTGTAAATACCATGATTCAAAAAGTTAGTTAACAGTCCTGTATTTTATAAAGAATGCTAAAACATAAATGCAGAAACATGACGCAAAGTACAGTATGCCAAACCTAGGTGAACATTTTCTTTACCTCTTTGAGTCTGACTGCTTATCTCACCTATAAGTAACTGAAATGACTGATTTCAATTCATAAAATCAAAGGGTTGATTTTATGTTCTATTTTAGAAATTATAATTTGGCTCATATAAGCAAAGGTTTTTACCTAAAAAATAATATATAAAATAGCTATATGTTAATGTTGGTTAAAAAGGAGAATTACAACGCATTAGATGCTGAAAATTCAAATATAAAACACTTAAGTTCCATATGAATACTTAAAAAAAATAAGCAAGGTATTCTGAAATGTAAGGACACACAATCGAGTAATAAAAAAGTTAAATGTATTAATAAAACCATAACCACAACAGGAAACCACAGGGCTAATTAACCCCCAGTTTTTGGCTCAAAAATATTATAAATTAATGCTTCCTCTATTTTAGAATGTTGATAATTAATAATGTCCTGCATGAACATTAGGAACATGACATAATTTAAAAAGAACACATAATTACTAATTCTGCAACTAAGCACACTTTACTCTGAAAAGTCAAAATCAAATTATTTTTATCAAGAAGCAATTCAGTAACTTACACAAGAGTTCAAAGGGAGCCTCTAAGTTTGTAACTAGAACAGCTAAAGGCTGCAGGGGAGCCATACAAACTTTCTACTTTTGCTCTTTATAAGATTAATTTGGCAAAAAAGAAACAATAGAAGTGCCATGTAACTCTATCTTTGGATTTCTCTTCAAAATCAAGCATAAAATTGAAGAGGCCCCCCAGAGCCTGGGGCAGCTCAAAGAACAAACTCCTTCCATGGCAGAACTCAACATTCAGAGAAAGAAATCACTCATTGCTCAAACAATCTGTGGGTAAACAACTCTGATCACAGACCCCAATACACCCATGAAGAGTCCATAATTTTAATAGGACTGTACTAAGCTTCTCAGAGAATATGAAAGATGGGGTAACTGTTCATTTTGCCAAGACCACAATATAAATGTTACCAAACCCTAGCTGATTGTTACAGATCAAACCAATTTGATTATTTTAAGGTGAAACCTTACTTCTAAAAATTATGAAGCACAAAATATCAATTAAGATCTTCAAATAGGCCATCAAATTTGTTTTTTAAAAAAATGTCTTACTGTAATGAAGTCATCCCCTTTAACCATTCTTCCTTGGTAAAAAATCCCATGCTTTCAGCCTCCAATTTCCACGCTAAAACTAACATAATAATCTGGAAAGAACAGAACATAAAGGATAGGGGAAAAGTCAGCACAGAGATAATCATGTCTATATTTTATCATGGAGAGCATTTTTATACAACTATTTCCATCCTTCAACTATTAAAGAGTATTACCTCTGGAATTATTAACTCTGAAAAATTTAGATGGGCCAATTTCTTAAAAGTAAAAAGTTCTAACAGTTTTTGAGGGTAGAATCTCTCTCACTCTATCACAAATGACATTTCTATCAAGAAAGAGAACAATGCCCAACTTAAGCTGATTAAAAATACCTTAAATGAAAATCTACAGTATTAACCATGAAGAAACATAATCTTGACATAAGATTAAAGCGTCCCAAGGTTTAGAAATTTATAAATATGCTATACCCCACTTGTATTCCGTTCTACTTAGAAATAAAACATACATTTTCAGGTTCAACACCAATGTCTTCACAAAATTTTTCCATTCCTTCTGGCCCTACAACTTCATCAGGACCTTCAAAGACAAAAATAATTTATATATTTTATTGTTATAATTTAATATCAACATAAAACATTAGCCATTGTACTAAGGCATCTATGAATATACCATAATATTTTTTATAACTAAATTTGATTTTGACACATCTTGGATAAAGTGTAAATGTTTGTTATATGATTTAAAATGTAAAATTTTTGAAATATTCTTTAAACACCACATTACAAAATGAAATTAAGAAAAGAGAAATACCAGTCACTTGTCTGTACAGTAACTTGAACCCATCCATTAAAAAAACATTCATGAGAGACTCTCCGAAGAAAATTTTTGGCAATGTATAAATAGAAAGAGGCACATAAAATTCTGCTACAAAGTGTAGGCCCAACCCATTTCAAGACATTAAGCAAAGAATGTTTTCTTACTAAAACAGAAGGTCATTTATTACCCTTCTGAAATATAACCAAATAAAATTAAATACTTTAAAAAAGATATAAATATATGTTATGGAGATAACAACTTAAGGGAACTCCTATTTTCCTTATCATCTTGGTTCTAAACTAGGCAACAAAGCATTAGTTATGCCGCCTTATTATAATACATATAATAACACTAATTTCTCACTTAGCTTATGTCTAGCATTTGTCCAAAACTTAACGATACTTAGCTTATTTTTCTCCCTCAATAACACTAAATATAAATCAATACAACAATTCTCATATTTTTTGTTATCATATTCCTAAAAGATAGTAATTACATCACTGCTGGGTCTCTTTTGTAACTTGGTAAGACTACAACAAATTTGTGACAGCATGGATGGACCTTGAGAGCATCATGCTAAGTGAAGTAAGTCAAAGACAAATAACATATGATGTCACTTCCTTGTGGAATCTACAAACAAAAACAAGCACCCCAAACTCATAGATACAGAGAACAGAGGCAGGGACAGAGGGTAGGCAAAATGGATGAAGGTGGTCAAAAGGTACAAGTGTCTAGTTATAAAGTAGGTATGTCCTGGGGATGTGACGTACAGCCTGATGACTGAAATTAATACTACCATATTGTTATACTGGAAAGCTCCTACGAGAGTACGTCTTAAGACTTAAGAGTACTCATCATGAGAGAAAAATGCATAAACATGTGTGGGACAGATGTCAACTAGACTTACTGTGATCATTTTGCAGTATATGCATATATCAAACTATTACACTGTACTGTCCTTTCTGTAATACAAAGACCGAATCGATACTTAAAGCAACTGTGAAATACGACAGAAATCACTATTACATTTGATTTTTGAAAAGTCTTGAAATATGATTGTTAAAGTGACCCAAAAAAATCTTTGTTTCCCTTTCTTAAGAACTTATAAATCACAGACCAGACCACAGCCACTCAGGGGGCATTTCAGGCCCACCATCATTTGTTCACAAGTACAGCATGAAATCCACGCTCTATAGTTTGTCCTAACAGAAGAATACAGCCGTCCAGTGCATGTGCCAATATACTCCTGTGGCCTCAGACGAGATCCACGCTGTTAAGAGGATGTTAAAACATGGTCTGAAACCAAAATCTTTATTTAATTTTTTGATTTAAATAAGTACTGCACTTATTTATGCAGTGAGGTGGTAAAAGGTGAAAGGGTGGTAATTATAGAACTTTCACTTCCCAATATATAGTTGAGAATTTTTTTTAATGAGAATGTGTTAATTACTGTAATTTTAGAAGCATACATATACAATAAAGCTGTTAAAAAATATAGCGGAGTATGTTCCCTTCCATGTGATTTAGTGGAAGAAAACAAAGGTTTTTAAGCCACGACTCTTAAAGTATTATAAATTTTTCTTATGAAGAAAAAAGCTGACTGGGCCTCAGAGCTGCCATCATTAGTAATCACAAGACAAAGGTGAAGAGCTGCTAGCAAGAAATATCAGTCACTATCATGAAACACAGTGTCCTAGAAATTGGGGAGTTTATCAGTGGTTAACTTTGATGAGATTCAAATTAAATTGTCATAAGGAGACATATAAAGACATACACAAGATCTTTCTGTAAATGTTCAGTGACTTTCCCAAAGCAATGCAAATAATAACAAATCTAAATCTAAAACAAGGTCAATACCAATGTCCTTTTCCCAGACCACATTAATGTTAGTTTTACTTTCTGAAATACACTCTTCCAATAAATCTACTCTGGGGCTGAATTTAACTCTCAGGCAAAAAACAGGTTTCCATTCAACCTAAGAAGCTTTGGAAATTATTTAGCTCAATCTACAAGTAGGGAGAATTTCATTAGAACTAAGCAATCCTATCTTCTTTTGGGTTCTCCATAAGATTTTAAACATGCCTTTTCACTTTCCATGTTTGTGTTCACCAACAGGTCCCATGTATTACTGAATCCTTGCCAAAATATTTTTTATACTTAAAAAAAATCAAAAAATTTTTTTAATAACCATACAATGTTCCCAGCGCTTTCTGCAGGGTGTAAAACCATGCCAGCCATAGCAGATGCTCAGGAAAGAAAACTGTGCTCAATGAATGATAGATGTCCACCATGAGCTACATGGGAGCTACACTGTTAATTGTGGAGCAGTACTGTAAAAACACAGCCAGTGTACCTCATGCTGTAATGCTATTACTCTTTTAACAACAGCTTACGCTTGTGAGTTCTGACAACATTCCAGGTACTGTGCTGTGTTTTACGTGTATTATTCTCAGTAGGCACAATCACTGACTCTATGTTAATAAGGGACACCGCTATTTTATTTTAAGACAGAACACCTACTGTTTCTTTGGCTAATAACTGCTTTCTCCTGGTCAGTTATGTCTCTGCCCAGAGTCATGGCTAGAGAAGCTTCCCTATAAAACCTACTTGAAAGTCCATCCAGGGGCGCCTGGGTGGCTTAGTCGGTTAAGCGTCCGACTTTCGCTTGGGTCATGATCTCGCGGTTTGTGGGTTCAAGCCCCACGTCGGGCTGTGTGCTGACTGCCAGCTCCGAGCCTGGAGCCTGTTTCAGAGTCTGTGACTCCCTCTCTCTCTGACCCTCCCCTGCTCACGCTGTCTCTCTCTCTCTCCTAGAAATAAATAAAACATTAAAAAAAAAAAAGTCTTGGGGCACCTGGGTGGCTTAGTCGGTTAAGCGACCGACTTTCGCTTAGGTCATGATCTCGCGGTTTGTGGGCTCGAGCCCCGCGTCGGGCTCTGTGCTGACTGCCAGCTCAGAGCCTGGGGCCTATTTCAGTCTGTGTCTCCCTCTCTCTCTGACCCTCCCCTGCTCACGCTGTCTCTCTCCTAGAAATAAATAAAAACATTAAAAAAAAAAAAAAAAGTTCATCCAAACTTGCTACTTTGTGTCCCTACACTGCACCGTATTTTTACCCTTATAACCCTCCGCAATCTATACTTATCTTGCCTACTTACCTATTTTCTGTCTTCCCCACTAGAAGTCAAAGCCCCCCCAAGGGCAGGGAGGGATCTTTCCTAACTTCTTTACTGTGTCCCCAGCACCAGGTCAGTGCCTGACACACAGTGAATGCTCAGGAAACATTTACTGAATGAATCGTTCAATACATGACATAATATAAAATGCCCTCAAGTGCATTCGCTATTATTTCTTTGTAGAAGAAAAATCAGTTGCTATGTACATAATGAAAACAGAAATGACAAGATAGTAGTCATTAAAAGCACAAGCTCTGCAACAGAGTGACCTAAATCTGAATACAAGTTCCTGTCACCGTATGATCTCAACCTCGGTTTTCTCATCTCTAAAAAGGGGTAACACCGCCTACTTGGCAAAAGGACACATTATATAATTACGAATTTAGAAGCAGAGATAGCAATTATTATGTCGACTATTACAAAAATGCTAGCAAAGGAAATAAATATTTAGCTACTTAGAATCTCCTGCTACCCACCAAAGTCCCAATTATGCTAACACAAATACGCATAAATGAAAAAAAATGGACTAATTTTATGGTATCTTATGGAATCTTTTTACAAGTGAAATAAGATGAGTGACTTTTTGATTCTATGTCATAAATTCCAGTAAAACTGGCATTTTGAATAATGGGTCAACATTTTAAATGGAGGTCAGTAAGAAATGAATCCCTTTCATTTAATTTGGGTTAGACACTGTCTTGGGACGCCAGAAATAGCAGTTTTTCTGGTCTAGAAAGAATCTGTTCTGTTACTAAACAATTTTTAAATCATACTTTGGGGGTCCAGCTGATTTTAAGTTACATCCATAGTCTTACTTCCCACACTGTTAGCCTAAAGTTACACTTCAAGTTCAGAGTACACTTTAGACCTTAACAGATTAGCACAAAACCTAAGAGTGGCTGCATCTACACTGTTTTGTGTTAGCCACTGAGAGTGATAGTGACACAAGGGGGAGGGCGAAGCTATAAAATCATGAATTCCAGGAGACCAAAACCTAGATTTTTAGGGGAAAAAATGTTTTCATACACACTTATGGACAAGTTAGGAATAAATGAGAAGTAAAGGGCCCAGAGCTTTATGCCCACCACCTGCAGCTTAAGTCACAGCTCCTTCAAAAGCCCTTCCTGACACAATGCTGGGTTACATATTCCTATGAACTACTGCAGTACTTCTTCCTAAATCAGCATTTATCACACTGTATCACATCAGTGTTTCCCTTCTTATGTATTACCCCACTTCTGGAAGAACTGAAGGGCTAAACAGCAATTATCAAAGGGCAAATGTGCTGTGCTATGACATATCTGCATTTTAAATCTTTTACTATGTCTCTGAAAAGTTGCAGAAAATGTTACTTTGGGTCCAGAAAATTTTCAATAGAATATGGAAAAAATAAGAATTACATAAAGTACAAATTGTTTTATTACATACTTTGTTTTCCATAATATCAACTCTACTTTGCTAATGGACATAATCCAATAAATGTATCTGTTTACAAACTGAATTAAGAGTGACTTTCACCCCTCCCACTAGCATATATTGAATTATATTTATATGTTTAAAGAAGCAGCATCCTGACATGGCACCAAAATCTTAGCCTACCCAGAATCCTCAGTCTTGACCCTGATCCCAGGTCACAGCACTAACACAAAGCAGGCCTGCAATAAATAATTTGTTAAATGAATGAACCAAAACACTTTGTAAAGCACGTGACTGATATCTTCTTATATTAATTTCATTACCTGCATACTCATAAAACCAAGCCAGGCACTTCTTGCTTGAAAAATGTTCCTCTCCACTTATTAGTCTAGCAGGGGGTTGGGATCTGCAATAGCTTAGAAAACACACAAATGCCTAAGAATTTATCAAGTCTCAACTTTCAGTGAAAAGCTAAGTGCAACATGAACTACTTCAATTCAAACTAAACAAAATATTATTATTATTATTTTACCGCTGGTATCATAGGAAAAAAAATGGAGTTGTTTAGTATTTGCAATTGGGAACAGTAGTCTGTCCGTAAAGCTTTCTTGCTAAGGAAGCCAAAATGCTACTCTGCTCACTATCAAAGTCCGATAACATCAACTAAAATCATTTCCCCAGATTTCAAAATGACCACATGGAAATTCGACCTAATGGTCTTAACACAGGTCTAAGAGCTGGGAAAGTATAAATCTTCACAGTGATTCTTCTGGTCTGCATGAAAATTGTATTTCTGTAAAACAGACATACATTCGAAAACAAAATCTTACAAAGTATATTTTGATACTTAATGAATCAATATTTTTAAAAATATACATATATTAACAGTTGTTGATCACCTGCCAAACTTAAATAGATAATTAAAGGTAAAAGACGAGTTAGGACCCAAGAGTATAATTAAATTCCACAGATTAAAAACAAAAACGACAGATAATTGTACAAACAGGAAGATAATAATTGTACAAATAATTGAGCCAAAGCTATTTAATGCCAAAGTCCATCTCTTCCATAAAATCATTAAAAGTTGGGAAGTTCATAAACGGCCTTTAGGGCTTAAGGAGAAGCGCTGGGCCCTGGGCCAGCGGGGGCTGTGGCACGCGAGGCGCCGCGCGCGGTTCTCGGCGGACAGAGCGGAGCCGGCCGGCAACGCGCCCCGGGTCACAACCTGCGCCGCTTGCGCACCGAGGCCGGCCGCGAGCGAGAGCGGGGAGAGCCGACCCGGACGCGTCCCAGGACCGCGCGCGGGCCGGGGGCGCGGCCCACCCCCGTTCTGGGGTGAGCTACCGGGAGGGGTGGGAAAGCCGTGTCATCCTTCACGGGCTCTTAGCTGAGAGTGGGACAGGCGGGGAAGCGGGAAAAAGGAAGAGGAGACGGAGTCACCTACCGCACGTCTTGAGCACATCTCTCTGCAAGGAGAGCGCGCCAGCATCACGTCTACACCGCGGACTACCGTCTCGTCTCCATGGCAGCGCCTCAACTTATTCCCTCAGACACCCGAGGAGCAGGTTCAAAACCACCCCCTCCCCCCCAGCCGGCGGATTCTGTGCAGCACTCGGGTGCTGGGCCGCCTCCAGGACACGCCACCGCGGGACCAGGGATCAAAGGGCCGTAACTACAGCTCGGCTTTATTTTCTGTCTCTTCTCTGGGCGGGGGGGGGGGGGGGGCTCGAGTGAAGTAAGGACCAGATCGTCAGCGACTCGGTCGGCAGCGAACAGCACCCTCAGTGCCCGGACGCGGAAGCGCGAGCAGGGCCTTCCCGACGCCGCACGCACGGGCTCGGCGCAGGTGAGGCACCAGACGCGCAGAAAAGCGGCTTCCTGCTGGGACCTTCCGGCTCCGGCCGCGGCGAATCCCCGGCGTGGACCGCTCGCCGCGTCCCAGCCGGCGGCGGTCAGCGCCCCTCCGCGCCGCTCCGCACCCCTCCCCTCCCCTCCCCTGCACAGAAATTCCGGAGGCGCCGCTCCCGCCGGCCCGCACGCCCGCCCAGGCGGGAAGGCCGCGGGGGGCGAGCGCAGGGGGCGGCCCCGGGCGCCGCGTGCCGTGTCGGCGGGGGCGCACCCTCCGGACCCGAGCCCCGGACCGCCGCTCGTGCGGGAACACGGAGGACTGGGTGGGGGTGGGGGGGACGTGATACCTGGAGATTTTACACTTCTTCAGGCCTCCGTCTTCCGCCACTGCCGCCGCTACCCCAGGGGATTTTCTCTTCTTCTTCACCGGCATCTTCCGCCCTCCCCGGCGGGGCGGCCCGGGGAGCCGGGGAAGGGGGTCGCCGTCCGCCGGGGACGCCTCAGTGCCGGCACCCGGGTCCCAGGGACAGCAGCAGGCGCAGGAGCGGGGCCGCCAGCCCGGCCCAGCGCGGCCCAGCGCGGCCGCAGCCCGCCGCCAGGCCCCCTCCTCGTCCTCCGCGCGGGGCCGGGGGCGCTCCTGGCCGGGGGACGCCGCGGCTCGCTCGCACCGGGACGAGAGAACGCGGACAGCGCGGCACGGCCACCGCTCACACACTCGCAGGGCAGGAGGCTCGCTCTGACCCGGACGCGAACCGCCCAGAGCCGGAAGTGACGCAAGCGCGGCGCGCGGCGCCGGGAGGGGGCGTGGCCGCGGTGCTGCGGCGGCCGAGCGCGCGCGCGAGGCTTCTGTAGGCGGCGACGGTCTCCCCGCGCGTCTCAGGAAGCGAGGAGTCTCCCCGCGGAATGTGTGAGGACACCCCCGGAAGCCTGCGGCTCGGCGTGGCCGGTAGAGGACGCCCAGGCGCCCTTGCGTGGCCGCCCCCCGCGTCCGGGCCGCATCTCCTCCGGGCCGGCCGCCTGGCCCTCGCCCGGGGTTGGGGCGGGAGGTGCAGGCCGCCCGGCGAGGAGGCCCTCCCCCGCCCCGGTGCTCCCTCCACCACCGCCCGCTGCCGCGGTCCCTGGGGCTCCCCCCACCGCCCTGTTGCCCTGTCTCCCAGTTGCCCCCTCCCCCCCTCTCTGCTGCTAACCCTGGCTGCCGTGCGCCCCCCGTGAATGGAGAAGCTGCGCCGGTGCTCTTTCTCCCGCCGCTCACTCGCCCCCAGCCCCGGTGCTTCCCCCACTCCCCCGTGGCCTCCACCACCTCGGTGCTCTTCCCTGGCCCGGGTCCCCCCCACCTGTCAAGCTCTCTCCGCCGCCGTGCTCGCCCCCCCTTCCCCACCGCTGCTGATCCTAGAAGGCCACAGGCCACAACTGTGTGCACACGTGTGCAGGAGGGCCGTGGCCGTTAGCACACGCGGGACGCAGGGTGGTGGTGGCCCTGTGCAGAGCGCCGGTGCTCCGGCCAGGCTGTGCCAACCAGGGGGGTCTGGTCGCCGTCCCACTAGTAGTTGTCCTTTTTCTAGAGTCCACTTACACGTATTTTAGTTTTTCTTATCTCACTTAACCTAATGTCTTCAGGATCCATCCACGTTGTCGCGCATGGTGAGGTTTCTCTGTTGCAACACTGAAGCGTCCACAAAGAGATGGATAAAGAAGGTGTGTGTGTGTGTGTGTGTGTGTGTGTGTGTGTGTGTCACATCAGAGCGCTTGAATTGTGCCGGTCCACTTATCTGCAGATGTGTTTTCCATCAGTACACCCGAGTACTGCACATTGTCTTCCTTCCTTCCTCTGGCGGACTTTGTTGTGAGACCGCAGTATGTGATACGTGTGACATACAAGGGGTCCGCTAACGGCCGCTCAGGTTACCTGAAAGGCTCTGGTCAGAAGCAGGTCTTAGCACTAAAGTTTTCCAGGAGTCAAAAGTTATAAACAGATTTTCAACTGAACATGGGGGTGTTGGTGCTTGTACCATGTTCAAGGGTCAGTTGTGTTCTCACAAGTGGAAGTGCTGGATCATATGGTAGTTTAAGTCTCGGAGGATCCTCCGAACTCTTTTCTAGTCCACAGTCCCACCAACAGGGCACGAGGGTCCTGTCCTCCATCCCTGACAGCATTTGTCACCTCGTTGACGGTGGCCATGTTACCAGGCGCAAGGTGATACCTCCTTGTGGTTTTGCTGTGCATCTCCCCAGTGACTGGAGATAGAAGGCATCCCTGTACCTGTTGGCCTTTCACATGTTTGGTTGTTTCCTTGCTGAGCTGTAGGAGTTATTTATATGTGTGGATACTAAGCCATTATCGGCCATGTGGTTTGCGATTTTTCTCCCTTGGTTCTTTCACTTTATTGTTGCTCTTTTGCTGTGCAGAAGTGTGACGTAGCCCCACTTGGTGATTTTTTTACTTTCTTGCTTGTGCTTTGGGTGTTACAGCCAAAAGTCATCACCAAAACCACGTCACGGAGCTTCATCACTATGCATTCTTGTAAGAATTTCATGATTTCAGGTCTTACACTTGAGCCTTTAATCTATTTTAAGTTAGTTTTGGTGACTAGTGTAGGATCACAGCCCAGTTTCGTTTCTTTACATGCAAATATACAGGCACCACTTATTGAGAAGACTGTCTTTTCTGCCCTGAATAGTCTTTAAAGAAGAGGTTGAACTTCTTTTTAGACAACTACCACTGCCACCTCTAGACATAAGGAAGAAGGTCCCCACCCCACCCCCACCTGGAGAATTGACTGATAGGATCTTGCATCTGTGGAATTCTCTGGAATAAAAGTAATTAAAAGGCTGAGTCTATGCGTAGTATTCATTCAATTTATTACTCACGTACTATCTAACAATCGCTTAGACCAGGAACCGTGCTGGGTTTAGGGATAAAGGTGGGCATAACTCCTGTATTCATGAGTCTCACAGTTTGGAGGGGAAAATGCACGGGCAGCGTTTGCATTTAAGAGAACTTTAAGAGCAAAGAACAGGGCAACAACCTGTGCTTGTCAGTGATGTTAAAGAGATGATGATCTTCAGGGTCACTGCCTTCTCTGATCAGTACCTACGCCACCTCCATCTATCTCTGTTGGCAGAGCGGAGCATTCCATCATCCCCGCTACTCACAGGAGGGCAGACTGATCACATTGCTGCCACGAGCAGTACACCCGCGTATAGTTACGTGGTTTTACTCTTTCCCGTTGCTCACTCACACATAGGCAATACGTGAATTTACAACTAGAAGGCGCACATAACGGAGGAACAATATGACACAGTACTGCAATTCTTTCTGTGTAGAATTTTTTAAATGAGAATAATGAGAAGGAAAAGGAAGCATGAAGCATTTACCTGGAGCAGAAACTCACATGTGACTTTAGGTAAGATACATAATTTCTTTAATTCTTCATTTCATCCACCTGTTACATAGAAGGCTATAGAAAATACAACTGTCCATCAGTAACGACCGTGGGCGTGTATTTACGCCAAATAGAGCGGTGAGGAAAAGAACTGGGACTGAGCCATAGCTCTTTATACCTGCATCCCTTAGTTTTTGAAAGTCATAGAGTCAAGTGACGAAAAAGATATTTTAAAATAGTTGTATCTGAATCAAGGCAGCCAAAATGGTCCACTAAGAACTGTTAATTTATTCCAAGCACAGTTTATTTTTTCTTAACACCTTTTTAAAATAGGGCATTTGCACTTGCCAGAAAAAGAAGCCACACAAAAATTAAGTGATCGATGGGGTGCCATGTACATGGTCCCAAGTCTACATCCTTTTCTCTCCATACATTAATGCTGATTTATTTTTATTTATTTCTTTAATGGACATTTATTTTTAAGAGAGAGAGGGAGCAGGTGAGGGGGAGAGACAGAGGGAGACACAGAATCCAAAGCAGGCTCCAGGCTCTGAGCTGTCAGCACAGAGCCCGACACGGTGTTCAAACTCGTGAACAGATGACCTGAGCCAAAGGTAGACACTTAACACAATGAGCTACCCAGGTGCCCGTTTTAACATTGATTTTTAAAACAATTTTGGCAGGGGTGCCTGGGTGGCTCAGTCGGTTTAGCGTCCCACTCTTCTTGGCTTTGGCTGAGGTCATGATCTCATAGTTTATGAGTGTGAGCCCCACATTGGGCTCTGTGCTGACAGCTTGGAGCCTGCTTGGGATTCTCTCTCCCCCCTCTCTCTGCCCTTCCCATACTCACATGGCGCGCTCTCTCTCGCTCTCTCTCTCTCTCTCAAAATAAATAAATAGAAAAAAGAAAAGGAGCCTACTTAATAATAACAATAAATCATAATTGGTTCATTAATTGTGAGAAATGCACCATACTAATGTTAGATGTTAATAGTCATGGAAATTGAGTGTGCAGTATATGCGATCTTTATTATTGCTGCCACTTTTCTTTAAATCTGAAACTCTGCTAAAATGAAAAAAGTTTATTTTTAAAAGGGTCAAAGTGAGAGGAAATAAGTAGATCAACACTTAAAACTGGTAGAGTGCAGGAAAAAAAGTAATAACTCAAGAGAGCCATCTAGGTTGGATGCCCTTGGGAAGGTCAGAATTCATAAAAATCTGTATGTGGTGTCCGGGGTAGAAACCTTTATCTTGCACACCAGGTAGGCAAAATAGGAGCACTCTCAGTTTGAAATCTACCCAGGAGGATTAAGAGTGAGTGCTCAGGGGGTGCCTGGCTAGCTTAGTCCGTAGAGCATGTGGCATTTGATCTTGGGGTTGGGAGTCTGGGCCCTACATTGGGTATAGAGATGATTTAAAAACAAAAATAAAGAAGTAGGTGCTCAGGAGGGCTATCCTATTGAACTGGTTCTGTGAGTTGCCCTCTGGTAGGTGAATGTGTATCCCGCATGAAGACCAGAAGTTCACAGAAAAATTGCTGGCGGAGAGTGCACCGTTTTCACGCACGCGTGGTAGAGTAGACCAGAAGTGGGTGCAAGCAGCTAGGGTTTAGGTGTGTTCTTAGAAGCATTTTTACGATCTTACGCATGGATGACTACTGTGTTTCGTTACACTTTGTACTCCCAACCCTAACGGGGAAAGGTGGCTTCATGGAAACGGTGTGGTAGAAGCAGATCCAGCAACAGACCTGATGGGTTTGCCTTTTAAAATTGTGCCCCCGTGGGTAAACCGGGTGAACCGTTTACTCATTTACCGGGACTCGGTTTTGCCATCTGTGTATTAAAAGAACAACGTCTGCCTTACCGAGACCTCACAGTATTGGATGGTGGAGAAAGTGAGAAAATAAATATAAAGGTGCTCACATGTATCGGTTGGAGTCCATAGGGAACACCCAACAAATCTCTCAAGTTCCACTGATCTAGAAAGGGGCTTGATTTCAGGTCACCCACAGAATGAAAGCCAGGAGGAAAAGGAGGCGGGTAAAAGGGGTGGTTTGCCCTGCTTTCCGATATTCCCACCCAAATCCTGGTAATGGGCTTTTCCCCTCGTACTGCCACCGCCCTTCCTCAATGTCAACAACCCTGCCTTTACTTCCGGGGATCTTAGCCACGTTCTCAGCCATTGGAAGTAGGGTTGCGTACCCAGGGCCGTTTGGATGGAAAGGAGCAAATTCTTGGGCCGTGGGAAGGCATCACTTCTTGGGACAATCCATAGGTGACCAGTGGGCAGTTCCTGGAGGCCAGGCAAGACCAGTACATGTGACTCTGCGGCGGATGCAATGATTCCCGGAAGACAGGAAGTGCCCCGAAAGCAATCTCAGACGCTCACTGGGCAGGCACGCCACTCTGCTCAGCGGCAGTGACAATGCTGCTGTTTCTTGTCGCCAAATCTGCTGCTGTCCACGTGTTGTTCAGAGCTATTCCCTCGCTTCCAGCCTCACAGGGACCCCCTCTGAGGCCGAGTCTTACCCAGCTCTTGACCCCTTTCCTAGCCAAGATGACCTTCCACTGCTACAGCGTAGCAGATTTGTAAAGTAAAAAGCCAAAATCAACTGGTTTTCTTGGCATTTCGATTTTTATAGGCATAATTCTTGAGGCAAGGAGAATGACCTGGCTATAATGGCCATGGGCGGGCATGTGCAGAGGAGAAAAGCACACACAAAATTTTTCTCTCTACTGGCTAAACTAGAGAATTCTCAGACAACTTGCAGTGAATTCTTGCATCTTCCACATGCAGCTGACGGTTCTATCTGCACGTCTTCCGTGTATAAACTACCTGTAGGCCCAGCTGCATAATCTGTGGGACCCAGAGCAAAATGAAAATGCAAAATCCCTTGTCCAAAAAGTATTGGATGTTCTGTGAGAGCCTGAAATCCTTCTAAGCATGAGGCTGTGTGCGACTGCAGCCTGAGTGCCCATGAGGCCAGCGCTGCACACACCTTAGAAGCACGTCAAGACCGACAGGTGCATTGAATGGAGCTCCGAGTTTGTGTCACTGAGTGCTGTGCTCGCTAAGAGTCATTCTCTTACTCCACAGACATGGTGAGATTACATTCCCCACTGGCTTAGGCCATCACGGATTGTCACCACAATCTCCTGTGTAAGACTTCACTTTACCTGTCAGTCAGCCACATTCAAAGTCCTCTGGAGAGAATTCTATCACCTGGGGGACAGTGGAGCCACAAAATGGAAGACGACTTGGTGTCTGAACCGTCACGTGGAAGGCTGCCTGCCACACACCACACTGAACGCAAATGAAGATTAAGTAAAATTCCTGTATGTGACGCCACTGAAATTGTGGGGGGTTTTATTGGTAAACACTGCTGTACCTGGACTGCACATGTCAGGACAGGGCCAAGGCACAGTAACATGTAACACCCATATCATCGTCTTATAACAAAAATGCACTTCTAGTTTATGATACACCATCAGGAACGCTATCCTCCGTGAATAGCTAGCTACTCAGAGGCGAGGCTGAGGAAGCTTCCGTCTTCTGCTTCACTGATCACCACCACAGCACTGGGAAGGAACCGTGGTAAGTGACACACGGCCTTTGTAGGTTTCTGTGCATACATGACACACCACTTCCACTCATACTTCAAAGAATATAGCAAGCCAGATGGCCGTGCCTGTCTTTAAAAAGCGCAAAGAACTGCAGTCCTACTATGTGGCACAAAAGGGGAAATCGAGACGTGCCTGGCGAATGAGAGCAAGGACTACCATGTGAATCTGGATGCGGGTGCTCTGAACAAAGGTGCTGCCATACAGAAGGTTACAATATGTCGTACCACACAAGTCGTCAGGCAGCAGGCTGCGTAGCTGGGGAGCCCTCCTGTCCACTGTAACATACTTAGGTGAAAGTAGCAGGCAGCCCAGGAGCCTAGGGAGACTCTAACTCTCTGGGAAGTAGATGGAGGCAGTGAGATGTGTTGGATACAGTTATTTGCCTTTAGCGAGATGTTGTAAGAGACAGAGCTCAGATGAGAACTGCTTGGTTTTCTAGAAGACATAGAAAGGTATTAAGGAATTCTGCCAATCAAGGTCCTTCTAGGGTTAGAAAAGCTGACTGCCCCTAGACCCTAAGTAATAAGAGATAAGACTGGAAAATATTTTAAATGACAAAGGTACTAAAAGATCTCTGTTTCCAAAAAATGACACATTTTTTCCACAAAGATCAGATTACGTGTTCTAAGCTTGCCACCCAAACTTAGTGTTTCAGAGAGCTGTCAGATAGTAGTCATTGGTTCAGAGAGAGGGGAGCGTACATGAGGAAGCAAAACCAGAAATCATTCTTGAGAGTTATATACAGGAAAGAACTCGAGTGTGAGATTTACAATATAGAAGCACATACAGCAGAAAGGACACCTTTTAAAGGTAATTGTTATTGTAAAAAAAAACCCTGGGGCGTGGATAAAAAGAAGATTTTGGTCCTTAGAATAAGCAGTCCCTCAGAGTGTCCCCGCAGGAAGCCCAGATAACTTATCTTTTTGGTTTACAGGTTGTTGGACCATAAGGAACCACGTTTCAACCGGAGACAAAGGACTGCGTATTACATGGAGATCTTAGATCATTTTCTCTAGTCAGGGACTGCCCCAAATGTGTTTCCATTGACTTCTAGCCCCACTCCAGGCAAGAACACTACACACACAGTGGAAGTGACTTTCACTCATTTCATAGAGTAAGTTTCCTAACAGAGTAAAACTTCAAATTTCGTATTTTTCAGATATCTTTAGGGACTATCATTGCCAAGGTCATACTTGAAAAATGAGACTTGCAACTTGCTGTCTTTTCCTTTAAATGTATCTTGAGCTACTCTGCTGAGTACATTGATGCTGCTAATTTTGTGATGTTCTATTCTCACAGCAACAGGCCGTGACGTCAGAGGGCTATTTTATCACAGAAGTTATCCAAAAAAAGATGTTTGGCTGTGCAGGAGAAAGCCCTGGCTTGCTTGCACTTTATTCAACAATCATTTCACGTAAATAAAGATGGAAATAGGAAATAAAAGACTCGAAAGGCTTATGTGAACCTTTTTATTAATAGTTACCATGGAATGACAAAGCTTTCCTTTTAGCACTTTATATCAGTGATTATGTTTTGTTTTTTTTTAATAATATTACAGGCATTCAGTTACAAGCCTTAGCAAGACAAGGTAAGCTAGGTCAGGCACACAGGAGAGAAAGCAGCATCAAAGCATTTAATAGAATAACTAGCAGGCCATCTGAGTGGCTCAGTTGGTTAAGTGTCTGACTTTGGCTCGAGTCATGATCTCGCTGTTCATGAGTTTGAGCCCCATGTTGGGCTCTATGCTGACAGCTCAAAGCCTGGAACCTGCTTCGGATTCTGTGTCCCACCCCCTTCAAAAATAAATGCACGTTAAAAATTTTTAAAAAAGGAATAATTAGCATCATTGTAGAGGAAAATATTACCTATTACTATGTGTTGACCTTTTTGTGCTGAGAACCTTAGCATACTGAATCTCACCGAAAGGCCAAGTCAAAAGCACTCACTTTGTTTATTAGACAAACGATGAGCACATAACTTGGTGCAGGTGCAGGAGATTTCAGGAATCAGCAGTGTGTACAGCAGCCTTACAAACACACAGGTCAGTTAGCGCACTGGCCCGGCGGTGGCCCAGCTGTGAGACCGGTGTGGGACATGCCCAGCTGCGGTGGTCTGGGTGGGCTGAATTGGGCCACAGCAACAAAGACACTGGCAGCTCAGTTGTTTAAGACACAGCATGTGTTTGCTTGCTCACACTAGTCAGCGGGGACTCTGTTCTTTGTCACGAGAGAAGCCGCTGTCTAGAACTTTATTTATTACTGTGGCAGAAGAAAGAGAGAGGGTAGGTTATTTTGTGCAGTCCAAGCAGTATCGTTTTCCATAACCTGAAAGAGGTGGAGAACATGTGCAGTCACTGGGAAAGCTCTCAAACATTCTACAGCTCTCTTCCTTTCCGCACAAGCTATAGTTGCACTTAATTGTGCACTTGTGGTTAGATGTGACCATGTGAATTGCTTGGCCAAGAAATTGTGAATGGTCACTTGCTGGCATGAGCACTGGGTTTTGTATGTAAGCGATGAACCACGGGAATCTACCCCCAAACCCAAGAGCTTACTGTACACACCGTACACTAGCCAATTTGACAATAGATTCTATTAAAAATCAATAAATAAAATTTAAAAAGTGAACTAAGGCACCAAAGAAAACAAAAAAAGAAAAAGAAAAAGAAAGAAAATGTGAATGGAACTGATGTGCAGAGACTTTCAGAGCCAGTAAGCACTTTGCCACATGGCTTAATCCCAAGAAGATAGTTGTCAATTAAACTCCTATATAAGGTAAATACAAACAAAAGATCAAAAAGTAGAAACAATTCTTACCAAGAAGTAGAAAAACATCACAAAAGTATACTTTAAAAAATTTCTTTTGGGGCGCCTGGGCGGCTCACTCGGTTAAGCATCTGATTTCAGCTCAGGTCATGATCTCATGGTGGGTTCCAGCCCTGAGTTGGGCTCTGAGCCTGGAGCCTGCTTCAGAGACTTCTCTCTCTGCCCCAACACCCTTCATGCTCTCTCTCTCTCTCCTTCAAAATTAAATAAACATTAAAACAATTTTTTTTAAATATCACAAAACTATACTTAAAATTCTCTCAGGGTGCCTGGTGGGTCAGTCAATGAAATGTCTGACTCTTGATTTCGGTTCAGGTCATGATCTCACAGTTCTGGGGGATCGAGCCCTACATGGGGCTCTGGGCTGACCACATGGAGCCTGCTTGGGATTCTTTTTCTCCCTCTCTCTGGCCCTCTCTTGCTTGTGTGTGTATGCACTCTCTCTCTCACTCTTTCTCTCAAAAAAAAAAAAAAATTCTCCCAAGACTGATGATCTTTTCATCTTAAAAGAGAATAGATTTAGGGGCGCCTGGGTGGCTCAGTTGGTTAAGCATCAGACTTTGGCTCATGTCGAGATCTCATGATCTGTGGGCTCAAGTCCTGCATCGGGCTCTGTGCTGACAGCTTGGAGCCTGAAGCCTGCTTTGTATGGTCTCCCTCTCTCTCTGCTCCACCCCCCAGTCACGCGCTCTCTCTCTCAAAAATAAATAAACATTTAAAAAAAGTTAAAAAGAGAATAGATTTAGTTTCTGCCATACCTTCCATAATTCTTACCATTAATATTACGTTGAAAATTAGCTTTGATATCTGCTTTTTAATACATAATAAAGCACCAGCATTCAGATAAATAGTATTTAAATTTTGATATGAGTCAAAATATTTAAATTATTCAATCATAATGTCTGTACTTTTTTATAATGAAACACACGAGTATTATCTGCAAGGAACTCCACACCTTTCTTCTCCTCTAGTGTCTGTTTCTGGTTCTCTCTGTTAATGGAGACGGGGGAAGATCATACCCATATTATCACATTTCTGGCACGTTCCCCGCCCCTTCACCACTGCCCAGGATTCGCTGGGGGTGGGAGGCGTGCAGACGGAAGGACCGTCTCCAGCTACGTGTTATAAAGTGACAAACACTAACCCTCTGCTTACGTTTCTCCTTGCTCTCTCCCCATACCTCCAGCCCACCTGACTGCAAGAACATCTGGTTCCCTGTTTGTCCCAGAAGTAGCGGCTAGCGATTACTCACGGACCTTAGAAACACTCAGAAGAAACAGAGTTCTTCTTGTTCTATGGGGACACATACAAATGGAGACAGGTGAATATATTTACGTATTTGGATGGAACATTAAGTGTCCTATCAGAGTATACGTTTTGTTCTGCTGGTGATGAAATCTGTAAGGGCTATGCCCAGGAGTGAGTTTCTTGGACGTGTGAAGACGAGGTTCTGAAATGATGTGTCTCGGGTACGGTCCCCCCAGCAAGGTCTACGAATAATAACTAGGTCATTACTGCCTTAGTACGAACAATCGTCTAACGATCCCATGATATTTTTTCTTTCCATTTGAGTAAGTACGAAGAGTATGTTTAATAATGAGAGCAATTTTTATAACCAACGTTATAATTCACCCAAAATTTGTCAACTATCATGGATAAAACAGAAAAAGCCTGTTTTCTGCAGTCACTGCCACGGAATCAGAGATCGTCTGCACCCCTGGGGGAACTGAAGACATTTTCAGGGGTAGATCAAACCATTTTCACAAGGTAAGACATTATGTGCCTCTTTAACCGCTTGACATTTTCACCGGAGGTGCAGAAGCAAGGGTAGCTGAAGTAGGCACACCTCTGAATGGGCCCCAAGGTTTCCGCTCGCAGGTGGGGCCACGCCGTGCAGCCCTCTGACCTCCAGAGGGGGCGCCAAGCTTGCAAACAGGATGGGCTGTCACTCCGACGCTTTATTTACTAATCTGTTCACTGACCGTTCATAAAGAAGATCCTGCACTGGGCCTGGTCTAATCAGGTGAACCCTTAAAAGTAATGAGCCTCTTTTCTGTTACAGGAGGGAGAACTGATGGGTGGGAAAGTTCTCTGGCCTGCGCTGAAGCCAGAGGTGAGGAATATGGTGGCCTCCACCTGCTCAAAGGAACTTCAGTCAACAGCCAGCAAAGAAACGGGGGCCGAGTCCTGCAACTGCCAGGACTTTAATTCTGCCTCAACTGTCTGAGCTGGAGGACCACCCCCAAGCTGCAGGGGAGAACTCAGCCCCGGCCCATGTCTTGATTTAGGCCACAGGAGACCCTTAGTGGAGATCTGCCTATGCAGCTTCCCCATTACTGATGGGCGGGACTTCACAGGAACACAAGGGTGTTGTTTTAAGCTACTAGCTTCTCAGTACTTGCTGACGAAGTAGAGGAAAATGAATGCAGCTGCTAAGGCTGCCAGGACCTTGGCCAAATGGAGGCTGGGGCACCCCACTGTTCCCAACGCCACCTGGTCTCCACCTCCTGCACGCACAGGAAAGGATCCCTGTCTCACTGAAGAGTGTCCTTAAGAAAGGGGTAAAGAGGGGTGCCTGGGTGGCTCAGTCGGTTAAGCAGCTGGCTTTGGCTCAGGTCATGGTCTCACTGTTCGTGGGTTTGGGCCCCGCGTTGGGCTCTATGCTGACAGCTCAGAGCCTAGAGACTTTCAGATTCTGTGTCTCCCTCTCTCTCTGACCCTCCCCTAATCATGCTCTCTCTCTGTCTCTCTCACAGAAATAAATAAAACATTAAAAAAAAAAAAAGAAAGGGGTAAAGATTAGCAGCTTGACCCAATCACAAAGCTTGAGGACAAGCCATTTCACTGTCCTGGGCGGTGAGATGAAGGTCACACAAAGCACGTGGGTGGCTAGTGACCCGAGATGCCGCTGCAGGAAAGAGCCTGGGTCTGGAGTCCCAGTGGGAACCAGCGGCTGTTTTCACGCAAGGCCACTTTTGACAGGAAAGCTCTGGTTATCCAGACTGGGTATTTGCCAGACCTTTTTCTCAAAAATGAATGAAATAAAGCTATCATTTCCTTTCTTTTTAAAATTTATTTAAATTCTAGTTAGTTAACATAGTGTGCAGCAATGGTTTCACGAGTAGAACCCAGGGATTCATCACTTACATACAACATCCAGACAAATGTCCTCCTCAACGCCCATCCCCCCACCCATCTCCCTCCATCAACTCTCGGTTTATTCTCTGTATTTAAGAGTCTCCTAGGGTTTAAGACTATTATTTCAAGGAAAACAACTGACAGTTCTCATTGCCAATGATAAAATTCAAGCTTGCATGCAAAAATTAGAATTTTGGAAATCTTAAAGTCTCTGCTGTAAACCTGACCACCTCTCCAGACAGAGAGACTTCCGAGCTGAGTGGAAATACTAACACGTGTGATTTTCTTACTCTCCTATTATGAACCGTACCAATATTTGGAAGATCCTCGTAGCTCAGTGAACCAGTATTTTCCAAGTGACCGATGCCTGATGTTATGAAATTATGCCTGGGTGACAATCCATTCGGAGTGCAAGATAACTGCTTTTCATGTAGTTGAGTATGAAATGTCCAATCATGGATCTGGTTCTGGATCCCAAACTGCAACTAGCCGTTAAGGGCCACCATGTGTGGAGGTGTAGCAACAATATTCACAAATATCTGAAAAGGCTGTCAAGTTCTTTCCCATTTTCCAACTACATGCGTACGTGAGGCTGGTTTTCTCCGGGCACGTCGGTGAACAACGTACTGCAGGAGACCGAGTGCACAGGCAGAGCCGGTCCCGGGACCTCCTGCCAAGGCCTAAATGAAAGAGATTTAAAAAATAATAAGAAAACAATGACAGGCTCCCGATCAAATTTATGTTCGTGTTGGGAATTCTTTTTGTAAAAACCTGTTATGTATTTTAACAAGTCATAGGCTTTTCATTTTTAAATAGGTGAATATACCTGTCTCAAAAGTCTCAGTTTTGGGGCACCTGGATGGCTCAGTTGGTTAGGCGTCCGGCTTTGACTCAGGTCATGATTTCACGGTTCGTGGGTTCGAGCCCCGCGTCGGGCTCTCTGCTGACAGCTCAGAGCCCGGAGCTTGTTTCAGATTCTGTGTCTCCCTCTCTCTCTCTGACCCTCCCCTGCTCACGCCATCTCTCTCTCTCTCTCAAAAATAAATAAAACATGAAAAAAAAATAAAAAGACTCCGTTTTCATGACTATTAATTTTATGACTAAATATTGATAGAAATAATGCACAAAAATATTTTTGGAATCTTCAGTAATTTTTTTACAGTACCAAGTGCTGATGTTTGAGAAATACAAATACAGAAAAAAATCAGGAAACTTTAGCTCAGAAAGGTCTGTCCCTTGTCCTCCACCTCACATTTCATGCCACCTGCTAGCCAACTACTAAACCAATGTCTTACATTAAATTAAAAAAAACAGGGGTGTCTGGGTAGCTCAGTTGGTTGGGTGTCCGACTCTTGGTTTGGGCTCAGGGCAGGATCAAGCCCCATGATGAGCTCGGTACTGCCCTTTTAGAGACTGATTGGGATTCTCTCTTTCCCTCTCTCTCAAAATAAACATTAAAAAAATAAAACAAAAACCCAAACAGACGAATAGCACCCTGCTGCTATCAGTTACTCTATTGATTAGAGTGGCTTAAATTACTGTAACAAACAGACCCACATATATATAATGTAAAATGGCTCAAACACTGTGAAGGTTATTTCTTTCTTGGTTAACAGCTGCTGGCTTTCCCCCACACAGAGCCAGGAGCCCTGTACTCCTACTCGTTCGTGGTTCTGTCATCTCTTACGGCTTTGCTGTCTGTACCCAGCTGGCAAAAGATGAAGGCACACTTCTTTGAAACCTTCCCTTGTAAGTGGCACACGTTACTTCTGCCTGAATTCTGCTGGTGGGACTTATATTATGGCCACACCAGGCTAGTGGCAACTTTTTATTTATTTTTAATTTCTGAGAGAGAGAGAGAGAGTGTGAGCAGGGGAGGGTCAGAGAGAGAGGGAGACACAGAATCTGAAACAGGCTCCAGGCTCTCAGCTGGTTGTCAGCACAGAGCCCGACGTGGGCTCGAACCCACAAACTGTGGGATCATGACCTGAGCTGAAGTTGGATGCTTAACCGACTGAGCCACCCAGGTGCCCCAACTTTTTTTTTAAGTTTATTTTTTGAGAGAGACCGCATCAGCATGAGCAGGGGGCAGGGGAGGGGCAGAAAGAAAAAGACCCAAGCATCCCCTGCATTGTAAGCACAGAGCCTGATGCGGGGCTCCAACTCAAGAAACTGTGAGATCATGACCTGAGCTGAAACGCTCAGCCGCCCGAGCTGCCCCGGGCACCCTGCTAGTAGCTACTTAAAGGAGGCAGGACAAAATGGACACTGGTGGGTAGCTGGCTGTGTACCGCTGTGACACAGTGCCGAGAGATCCGTTTGGAGTTGGATCTGGATATGAATCTTGGTTCTACAGCTAATTATTTCTGTGGCTTTGTAGAAGTTACTTACCTCTGACTTTCCTTCCTCTTTTTTTGAAGCTTCAGGAATGCAGAGACGTTTCCACTCTCTGCCTAACTCTAGGTACAGAGCAATGAACAAGACATAGAAACTTCCCGTCCTCAAAGGGTTTACAGGTCACCTGGAGTTTCTAGGTTTCTGGACATCTGGATTAAGCTAAATCCAAACACTCCAATTTCATATCTTGTGGCAGTCCAAAGTCCACCAGAGTCCTAAACATTCTTGGGAGTGTAGTATTTGCACGACCTCAGTTGTTTTCCAGACTCATGCTCCTACACGTTGCTGCCTTTACACTTACCACATTGCCACGGATGCAAAATATAACCATTTCACACATTTCCAGCAAAACAACTCACCTACGTCTAGCATTTATGAGTAGGGGGACTTTCCTGAAGACCCTGTGAAGGGTCAAAATGGCTGTATCCATACTAGCTATTCTTGCTATCAAAATCCTTCTTGAGTACCCAGTCACCCTGTGTTTTTGTTTGGATTTTTTTCCCATTCAGGAGCCAGAATCCCAATTCCTGGACTTCGCTCCCACCTCGTGGGGAATTCGTTTCCCTGTTAGAATTCAGGCAGTTCGGCTGTCTTTAGTTCTGCTCCCTAATCTTAAGATGCTCAGTAGATCAAAAGACCCCCTTCCCAAAGATAAAACAATATAGTTTTAGGAGGAAGTTGTGATTATTGAATGCCAATAAAAAAAAACTGTACGTATTTAAGGTCCTTAGGATGAAGCCTGCAAAACGCTTTCTGGGCAGGGCCCAGCGTTCTTCGAAGATGATCTCTGGCTTCAGAAAGCCAGGATAGAGGAGCAGCGGGGTCGCGGTGGCCACGACGCCGCAACCGCTAACGCCCCGCGTCCCGCGTTTCTTAGGACGCGGCCGTGTTCGTGATGGGACACGCGAGCCGCTATCACCTGTGGTGGCGGGAGCAGCCCCGATGGCGCCCAACGCCTGGTGCCTGCGTCTTCCCGACGGTCGCCAATAAAGAGGGGTGGGAAGTGGGGCAACCCAGGAAGGAGCGGGGAAGATGCAGCGGGCGAGCTAACCCCGCACCCAACTCCCCGTTCTCGGCCTCCTCAGGAAGCGGCTTCCACGGCACCACCCCTCTAGGCGCGGCCTGCAAGCCACAGGCGCCGCGCGGGGTGCTCCGTGACGCCGCGCGCACAGCTCCAGCAATCCGCCGGAAACAAGCAGCGCCGAAGAAACGGCAGCTTTTGCGACCCGACGGCCTCCACGCCCATCGCGCCGCGGCCGTCAGCTACGCCACTCGGGACGAGGGGGGCGGCCTCCCGGCGCGGTGCGTGCGCGCGCCCGCGGGGTAACGTCCACGGCGCGCGCGCGGCCCGCGCGACGTCGGGTCCCGTCGCCATAGCGACTGGCCCTGGCAACCGCGAAGCCGCGCGGGCGGGCGGCGTGCGCTGCGCAGGGCTCGCCGGGTGGCGCCCCCGGGACCCGCGAGTCCCCGCGTCGGGGCCGCCGCCATGGCGGGAGGGGCCCGGGACGTGCGGAAGGCCTTCCTCTTCAGCACCACGCAGAATTACTTCGGGCTGCTGTCGGAGCCCTGGGACCAGCCGCTGACGTGCGGCGGCCCCGAAGTCGACAACTTTCTGGACGACGGCAACCAGATGCTCCTCCGGGCGCAGCGCTCGGACGCCGGCGTCGTCTTCTCCAACTCGGTACGGCCTCGCGCCTCTGCCGCCGCCCCTCCGCGCCCCAGGCCCGGCCGGGGGTCGTGGGCCGCCTGGCCTGCGTCCGCGGGGCGCCCCGGAGCCTGCTCGCCCCCCTCCCCCTCCTCCTCCCCGGAGCCCTGTGGTCCCCCGTCTCCGCACCTCCCCAGCCCCGTCTTCTCCCTCCTTTCCCTCCCCAGAGAGCCCGGCGGTCCCCCTCCCCCCAAGCCCGGACCCCCCTTCCTCTCCCCCCCAACCCCAGTGCGGCTGTCTCCCTTCTCTCCCCCCCGCATCCCGGCTTCCCCCTCCTCCCTCATCCTGGCTCTTACCCTCCCCTTCCCCCCGCCCGTCCCCCCCAGCCCAGCTCTCCCCCCCTTCCCCATCCTCGCGGCTCACCCCTTACAGCCCGTCCTCCATCCTCAGGGCCTGGTTGTTCCCACTCCCTCCCCAGCCCAGTGGTCCTGACCTTCAGGCCCCCCTCGTGCCCCCCCCCCGTTAGAGAGCCAAGCTGACTCCCCCCCCCGTCTCAGCCCCCGTCTCTGCCATGCGCTGCCCCGCCCCCCCAGCCCCCAAGGCCCGCACCCGTGCACCTGAGTAGAGAGTAGAGCACCTCTGCGCTTTTTGGATTCTTTCTTCTAAAGGCTGCAGATGTGTTACTGCTAAAAACGTAAGCCTTATTTATTAAAACTTTTTTTTTTCCTCCCTCTTGAAGTTCTTTGAGGCAAAATCTAGCGCATCTTTTTTTGGGAGAAATTTCGGTTAGGAATGCACGTCTTTTAGGCAATGATGTAATACAAGGTTAAATTATTACTATCGTTTTTGGTGCCTGGCGTGTGGTGTACTTGCTGCACGGCCTTCCGTGGCGGGCTGCTTGAGAAGTGGTTCCTTTGCAGTCGGGTCCTAAGGAAATACACCTGAGCCTGATAGGCAGACAGAACGGCCTCGCACATTACAGCGTCTCAGTAAATGGATGAAGGGCATATTTTATTTTATTTTTATTTTTTTCATTGTTGAATTCTTTATTTTTAAAAAATGTTTGAGTTGACAGACTGTGCAGTATTGGTTTCGGGCGTAGAACTCAGGGATTCGTCACTTGCACGGAAGCCCAGCACTGGTCCCAGCAGGCCCCCCCCCCGTGCCCCTCCCCCATCGCCCCAGCGCTCTTCCCAGCAGGCCCCCCCCGTGCCCCCCCCATCGCCCCGGCGCTCGTCCCAGCAGGCCCCCCCCGTGCCCCTCCCCCATCGCCCCGGCGCTCGTCCCAGCAGGCCCCCCCCGTGCCCCTCCCCCATCGCCCCGGCGCTCGTCCCAGCAGGCGGTAGGGTGGGTCTCTTGACACCACAGTTCTGCCCTTGTGATGTGAATGAAGGTAGATAATGCATAATTTAACCAGGAGGGCTGGGTTCTAGTAAGTGTGAATGCAGAGAATGTGTAAATGAAAGAGTAGGACTGTGTTCTATAAAACTTTATTCATGGACACTGATATGTGAATTTCATATAAGTTTTAAGTGTCATGAAATGCTGTATTTGATTTTTTTTTTAAACCTACTTTAGCATGTGGGCTGTACAGACTCAGGCAGTGGCTTGTGGCAGGCTGATCCCTCCTGGATTCCTGCAGAAGTTATTTTGCAACCTGAGAAAAGAACAGCTTTGTACTTGGAATTAATAGCTATCAAAATTTAGTCAGATAAGGGGAAATAGTAGTTGCCACCAGTAGGGAGACTGGCGGGAGAGGCAGCTAGGAGTGCTGGTTTTGCCTCCGTGTTTTAGGGAATGATGACTAGCTGTAGCCAACTGATCTCTTCAGCTCTGACTGCCCTTTGGAGGAAACTCCTCATCCTGGCTGATGCAGGGGAGCCTTGGCTGATGACTGTGGTTACTGTTTTCAAGTATGGTGATAAAATGTGTTTTTTTTAAGCTTTCTTCAGATTGGTGGGGGGAGAAAGTACAAGGGAATGCAGTATTTGATGACTAATGAGTGAATTTTTCAAATCTACGTATCTGCAGCTTGTTATTCTCACCTGCATATAATTGGAATGATCATGCTACCAATAGAATTTTATTTTGTGTTTTTAAAAATTTTTAATGTTTATTTTTGAGAGAGAAAGAGCAAGGGAGGGGCAGAGAGAGAGGGAGACACAGACTCTAAACTAGGCTCTAGGCTCTGAACTGACAGCACAGGGCCTGACACGGGGCTTGAACTCATGAACATTGAGATCATGACCTGAGCCGAAGTCAGACATTTAACCCCCTGAGCCATCCATCCAGGTGCCCCAGCAATAGAATTTTAATATGTGCAGATGGGAGTTTGAGAAATGCAGCAAGCCCAGGTAAATGCCAGTTTCCTCCTAGTGCCTAAAAAATACAGTGATTACGATGAAAGTGCCATGAAATATCACTCATCTAGAAGGTGTTTTCATGCATAGCAGTGAACTTGTTTGAAAGCTTATTTATTAAAAATGTTTTTTTTTTTTTTTAAATGTTTCATTTATTTCTAGGAGAGAGAGAGAGAGACAGCGTGAGCAGGGGAGGGTCAGACAGAGAGGGAGTCACAGACTGAAACAGGCTCCAGGCTCTGAGCTGGCAGTCAGCACAGAGCCCGACGCGGGGCCCGAACCCACGAACCGCGAGATCATGACCTAAGCGAAAGTCGGACGCTTAACCGACTAAGCCACCCAGGCGCCCCTAAAAATGTTTTTTAATGTTTTATTTACTTCTGAGAGATAGAGATAGCGAGAGAGCGAGCGCGCAAGAGCCGGGGAGGGTCAGAGAGAGAGGGAGATACAGAATCTGAAGCAGGCTCCAGGCTCTGAGCTGTCAGCACAGAGTCCGACGCAGGGCTCGAAAACACGAACCATGAGATCATGACCTGAGCTGAAGTCGGACGCTTAACGGACTGAGCCACCCAGGCGCCCCTGAAAGGTTTTGAATGCATATACTTCTCTTCCTGGAAAAAGAAATGATAACAGATGTGAAAATGTGTATATAATGCAAAAACTTCTTTTGGGTAATATACTTTTCAGCTCACGAACTAATTATTATGGACTGACTTAGTTTAAACATGGTTGCTTTAGTGAATTCCAATTTAGCTCATCCAGTTCCAACTTTAAATAATCTACTTATATAACTTTAATAAAAAGTTTGAATCTAGGAGATAGACAACTTCCTTTTGGTTGGTAGCTTTGAGTTGAAGACTTAAAAAGCACCTTTTAAAATGTTAGTTTCAGGTAAGAGTATAATTAACATCTTTGGTATAGACTTTTGGAATAGAGTGGAGACTACTGCTCATCAGTTTGAAGCTGGGGCATGCCACTTTGGTAGTACTGACTCTGGTTGGAGTGGAGTAGTTGGCGGTTTATGTCCACAATATTTGTCTAGTGATTTCTGTTTATGAACCACTTGTCATTGTAGCTTTATGATACAAAAACGTGGGATTGGGGATACATTTTAAAACCCAGAAACTCTTTTTTTTAAAAAAAATTTTTAACATTTCTTTATTTTTGAGAGAGGCAGAGCATGAGCAGGGGAGGGGAAGTGGGAGAGGGAAACTGAGCCATCCAGGCACCCCAAAACCCAGATACTCTTAAGGAGCAGAGATAGATTGGTTTTAATATACTGTAATTATTTTAACTGTTTTTCCCCAAGGGGTAAAAATTAGTGATAGAACGTTTTAGGGGAACCTTTCTTTCAAATACTAACTTTTATGAAGATAACATTAAAAGTCATTTGCTCAGGGGCTTCTGGGTGGCTCAGTTGGGTAAGCATCCAACTTTGGCTCAGGTCATGCTCTCACAGTTCATGAGTTCAAGCCCTGCATCAGACTCTTTGCTGACAGCTCAGAGCCTGGAGCCTGCTTCAGAGTCTGTGTGTCCCTCTCTCTCTCTGCCCCTCCCCTGCTCATGCTCTGTCTCTCTGTCTCAAAATAAATAAAACATTAAAAACAATAATTTGTTTATCACCTAGATTGATTTTGCTGACACAAAAGATAAAGTGCTGGTGTTTTTCAAGCTGCGACCTGAAGTAATTACTGATCAGAATCTACATAGTAACATTCTAGTTTCATCTATGTTGGAATCTCCCATAAATTCTCTTTACCAAGCTGTACGGCAAGTATTTGCACCAATGTTGTTAAAGGTAAGTAAATTAAAGTAGCTGTACGGTCATTTTTTTAAACCTAGGAATTTGTATAAATGTCTTTATAAACACAAAGATAAATATTATTTTATTTACTGTTAATATCATTAGTATTTTGGTTTTTAAAAACGTCTCCTAAAAATTAGAAAAAAATTTAAAGTCAGCTTTGTTGATAAATAGAGGAATGGGAGAAAGAAATACATCTAATCCACACAGCTCTTACATTGCGATACAGAAAATTATCAAGTTTGAACTGTTGAAAGGACTGTTTTTTATTCCTTGTGAGACGGAGGTAGTCAGGCTTTGAGTGACACTAGTGTATTTGGACTTATTTCTCTAAATAGGATTTTAAGGGGACCAGTTTGATTGGAGAACTTTTGGTCAATGTTTGCTCTTGTCTGTTTTTATTTAGGATCAGGAATGGAGCAGAGACTTTGATCCCAAACTTCAGAATCTTTTGAGTGAACTAGAAGCTGGGTTGGGTGTAGTTCTACGAAGATCAGACACTAACTTATCAAAGCTGAAATTTAAGGAAGATGACACACGAGGTATATATAGAACCATAACTTAATCACAGAAAGTCAAAACAGCTTTCTTATTAGTATGCTAGTGAATTAGTACATTTTTTTCACAGACTTCCATACTTTTGAATCTTCTTTGAGCCTGAGCTTCCTTTAAATGAATAGATTTACATGGGTTTTGAGAAGAGGAAAGTGTAATCTTTAACAATGTGCCACTCATGGAAGTAGAAAATCTAGTTGCTTCTCATAATCTGCAGTGGTTCTGTTCTGTAAAGTCCCTGCGGATACTGAGTCACTGCGTACTGAGCCTGGCTCCTCAGGGGAGAACAAGGGTAGGTTCCTGTGAGCCTTCGGTCATAAGATTTTTATCAGCTGCTCAACATATAACCGTATTTTATGTGTTTTCTGCTGAAAGTCACTGTATTTAATATAGATTGGTGATTATTTACCATAGAGTTCACAGCCAACAGCACTGTAACTCATGCATGAATGAAGCATCTCTAACACAAGTATTTGCTCAGGAAGTCACATCACAGTGTTCTTGGCCTTGGTAACACTAGGCAGGACTTTGGTCCTGTGCCTGGGGGCTGTTTTAAACAGGAATCACCAATAAAAAGATGCCCAAAATGAGAAAAACCTGCAGCTGAATAGGTTGCAGAAAGGGTAATTGTTTACAGGAGGAAATGGGAAACTAGCAGGCAGGGTCTCTGTTGGGCCTCAGTTGGGAACGAGTATGTGGGGCGGCTTGAATTTTTTGTTGCTCTGTGCATGTCTGTGAATGGTGACAAAAACACTGCAGGCATTGATTTCAGATTACAAATAAATGTTAGGAATAGATGAATTCATAAATCCAGCATCCATGAATAGGATTGACCCTAATTGTCTACTTTGCGAAGATAATTAACTTTTATTTTGTAATGTATTTTATGTGAAGCTAATTATAATCTTATTATAGCTATAGATAATATTATTTATATGAACAATTCACATGAAATGAATGATAAACACAAATCATTATTTTACAGTATTGGATACAGTTTTATACTTGGCTTGAGCAGTAAATTAGATGCTTTTTGAATCCCATAGACCTAGAAAAAATAGCACACATATTTGCAGTGTGTGATTAAGCAACTAGAAATTGACCAGTTCATTGGGAAATACGAAAGCAAATTGAAAAGTAAATTATTTTTATTTGCTTGTATTTTGACATTAAATTGCAAGTGTTTATTGATTAAATTGTAATCATTTCTAATTTGGGTAGTATTCACTGACATTAATGGTATTGGAATTAGGCTTGGGAAAACCTTATGCTGGAGAAGTGAGTTTGCAAGTATAGGATGCAGACTGACAGTGTGGATGTGGATGGTTTACAAACATAGGGGAAACAGACTGAGCCCCACACTTGCGAAGCATAAATTTAATACTATAATTGTTAGTGGATTTAGGAAAGAACTTTCTGTTGACAGAAATCTTAAAACTTGTTTTATGTACATCTTCAGGAGTACCGGACATACACGTAATCAGCAGATGAACCAAATAATTTTCTGGCTTTTCATTTTCAATTGATAGTTCTTTTTTTTCTTTTTCACCTTTTTAGGTATTCTTACACCAAGTGATGAGTTCCAGTTTTGGGTGGAGCAAGCTCATCGTGGAAATAAACAGATTAGCAGAGAGAGAGCCGGTTATTTTAAAGAACTGTTTGAAATGATTGCGAGAGTACGTGATTCCTGCAGAGTTATGTACCAGGCTTTGGGTGAAAGTGCTTGAGTGCTCAGTTTTCACCAGCGTTACCTCTGTTTTACAGTTGTTTTTTTTTTTTTTTTTTTAAATGTTTTATTTATTTTTAGGAGAGAGAGAGAGAGACAGCGTGAGCAGGGGAGGGTCAGAGAGAGAGGGAGTCACAGACTGAAACAGGCTCCAGGCTCTGAACTGGCAGTCAGCACAGANGAGAGAGAGACAGCGTGAGCAGGGGAGGGTCAGAGAGAGAGGGAGTCACAGACTGAAACAGGCTCCAGGCTCTGAACTGGCAGTCAGCACAGAGCCCGATGCGGGGCTCGAACCCACGAACCGTGAGATCATGACCCAAGCGAAAGTCGGACGCTTAACCGACTAAGCCACCCAGGCGCCCCAGCAGTTGTTAATGGTTATAAACAAAATGCATCCTTCATGTGTAGCAAGGTTTCTTTAGGGTGTACATTTAACAGGGATACAGTTTAGGAGCTAAAACTTTTAAGGAATTTAGATTGTAATCTCTAGTAAATATTTTCCTCAAAAACATAATTTTCTATAGGTAAGTAGGGAAAAGCAAAGCCTAAAACACTAACAGACATTTATTTGGAGGTAGTATGTTCTTTTGAAAGAATGTTCAGTTTGTTCCAATTAGAGTTTTAAAGTAATTTGAAATATGAAAAGTCTTAGTTTTATACTTGATTGATTATTCTTTGAAATATTCACAGAAGTTAAGTGACCATTTTAAATATGGTTACAAAAAAGTCTTTTTTTTCTAAATTAAATGACAAGTAATTTCCTATTTCTTCCCAGTATTGTTTCTATAATATCATTTTAATGAGGTTTTTGAAATGGTTTTAAACTTGTTTTGTGATAATGATGGAATGTAAATTACCAAAGCTTGAGCTATGTCTGTACTACTGGTAGCACACAGCACAGTGACCGAGTGACTATACATATGAACTGCAGTGGGTCGCATCCATGTGGCGTGAGGCCACTGCCTTTGAGTGACTAGAAGAAATGAATCCAAACCTAAAGAAAATTAGGCCAAGAGCAAAAGTAAATGAAGAGACTATTTAGTAATTCTTAATTTTTCTCCTGGCTTTGATGACATTTATGTTTGTGAGGGAACTCTTAGGGTATTTGCATAAAGAAGGAACCTGTCATCCAGTAAAGGAGGCAAAAATGATGTGACAGATGTTAGAATTGTCACAGTTGAAAAGTCTGGGAACATGGTGACTGTATTGATTAAGGTACAGTTATCATTACATTTAAGAAAGAATTCCTTTTGGTTTTAGGACTTTTATAACTTGGACAGTCTATCCTTACTAGAAGTGGTGGACTTGGTGGAGGCCACCCGGGATGTTGTAGACGACGTGTGGAGACAGACAGAGCATGATCACTTCCCTGAGTCACGAATGTTACATCTCTTAGACGTCATAGGTACTGTACTGGTAAAGAAGTACACTTGTGGGACTTTGGAAGCCTGTCTTGTTTTGTCTTCTAGGTTTTCTTTCAAGTACCTACTGAAAATGCTCCTTAATGTAATAATTGTTGCTTAGGGTAACTTTTAGAGCAAATCATATAGGATTATTTAAATAGAAATTTGTATATAGTTGGTTAATTTAAATGTGTGTCAAGCCCTTTAACCATTAATACAAGTAAATTTATATAGATTTTTTAAGTCACTATGTATGTATTCATTTAAGCTTTATTTTGTAATGATCTCAAAAGTCTTTAAAATGTATTGGTTTGGGGTGCCTGGGTGGCTCAGTTGGATAAATGTCCGGCTTCGGCTCAGGTCATGATCTCACGGTTTGTGAGTTCAAGCCGCATTGGGCTCTGTGCTGAGCTAGCTCAGAGCCTGGAGCCTGTTTTGGATTCTGTGTCTCCCTCTCTCTCTCTCTGACCCTCCCCTGCTCATGCTTGCTCTCTCAGAAATAAATAAAACATTAAAACTTTTTTAAAAATATATTGGTTTGTCGGTATTTAAGATGCATATACTCTTTTTTTTTTTTTTTTTTAATATTTTTACTTATTTCTAGCAGAGAGAGAGAGAGACAGCGTGAGCAGGGGAGGGTCAGAGAGAGAGGGAGATCAGACTCTGAAATAGGCTCCAGGCTCTGAGCTGGCAGTCAGCACAGAGCCCGACGCGGGGCTTGAACCCACGAACCGTGAGATCATGACCTGAGCCGAAAGTCGGACGCTTAACCGACTAAGCCACCCAGGCGCCCCAAGATGCATATACTCTTTGACCTAGAGAATACCATCTCATTATTATCTTCAGGAAATATTAGACAAATACGTAGAGGTAGATGTACAAGGACATTTATTGCAGCATCATTTGTAATGTAGGAGTAGAAACAAATAGCATTTGAGAATTGCTTGTATAATGCTACATCCACACAGTAGGCCCTGCAACCTTTTGAAAAAATGATATGTATTTTTTTAACATTTTTAAATATTTATTTATTTTTGAGAAAGAGTGAGCATGACTGGGGGAGGGACGGGGGAGAGGGAGACACAGAATCTGAAGCAGGCTACAGGCTCTGAACTATCAGCACAGAGCCTGATATGGGGCTCGAACCCATGACTGTGAGATCATGACCTGAGCTGAAGTCGGACACTTAACTGACTGAGCCACCCAGGCACCCCAAAATGAGATGTATTTCTGCACTTGAAAGGTGCACATGGTATATTGAAAGGTGCAAAAACACAAACAAATGTGTGTGTGCATGTGTGTCTTGAAAAATATTTGTTTTTGACAATCTAAGGATGTGCACGTGGCATTTTGTAGATCCTTAGTTTGCTAATTTGTAGTATTTTAAGTTTTGTCATAAGCAAGTATTCTATAATTATTAGATAAAAAGACATTTCCATTAAAAATTTGCTTTCTGTTTTATTAGGTGGTTCATTTGGAAGATTTGTTCAGAAGAAGTTGGGAACTTTGAATCTGTGGGAAGATCCTCACTATCTTGTGAAAGAGCATCTCAGAGCGGGTATTTCCATTTGTGAACAGTGGGTGATCGCCTGTAACCACCTCACGGGTCAGGTGTGGCAGCGCTATGTTCCGCACCCATGGAAAGGGGAGAAATATTTCCCTGAAACCCTCGACAGACTGGGCAAACGGCTGGAAGAGGTATCTGTTTGGATCTCTGACGTTAAGTGTGACGTAGTCCTTGCTCGTTTGCGTGCGTGTTTTATCACCAGTAAGCATTATACCTCCCATTGAAGTCATTTACTCCTTTGGAAGAGAATAAGAATTGGTTCTTGGGAGATAATTTATGGTGGTCATGTGATCCAGTGCCAGGGGTGCCGACTGAGTGCTGGTTCCCACCTGCCTGCTTACAGCGTGATGGGTGAAGGACGGAGAGAGAGGGGGAGAGAGAGAATCCCAGGCAGGCTCTGTGCTGTCAGTGCAGATCCTGATGTGGGGCTTAATCCCACGCCCTGGCATCATGACCTGAGCCAAAATCACGAGTCGGATGTTGAACCAGCTGAGCCACCCAGGAGCCCCTCTCGGTGTGTAGAACAGTGGGTAATAAGTTAGTGTCATGGTGAGCTCTGTATACATAGAGAAAATGCTAGTGCTGTTAAGAAGCCATACATTCTTGCACTTTGAGTTTCAGTCTGTTGTAGTTACTGTCCTCAAACAGCCCCATGTCTGGGCCCTAAGTGCCCATTTATGTTGGCTCCTCGGTCATTTTGACAGGAACCGCGTATCTCCTTGATGACTCCCTTACTTTCAGCCCCCAAGTGCGTCAGCCTGCCTTGGACAGTCTTCTGCCTCATTCCTGGAATTGGTCATTCCTCCACAGGGCCTGCTGCTTTTTGGTGGAAAGTGGTATCTAGCAACAGTTATTGGTTGGGGGATTGCTAGAGCTTTTAGGCCTTCTCAGTAGACAGGGTTGTTCACTTGGTGTTGTTGTTTTTAGGAAGAGGAAAATAAATTGGTACTTTTTACTCCTTTATCCAACTTAAATAAAAGGTTATAAAGTTTTTACTTAAATTTTTAATTGGTGGTGGTGGACATTTTATTTTATTATTTTTTAAATTATAAAAACGTTGCTGAAATGAACTTTGAACATGTTTAAAAATACTTAGATTTTATCTGTTTTCACTAGGTTTGAGCACATGGATTGTAGTGTAATGATAGCTCTTTGAGCACCACTTTGATTACTGAGGAATATCTCAAGATTATACTTTTACTGCTCATTTCGATGAACCTAGTTTAAAGAAATTCTTGCCCAATATGTTTAGACTTTACATTGATTTAAATAAATTTGTTTTAATATTTTATGTCTTAGGTCTTGGCTGTTAGAACAATTCATGAGAAGCTTCTTTATTTTTTACCTGCCAGTGAAGAGAAAATCATATGCCTGACTCGAGTGTTTGAACCCTTTACCGGCCTGAATCCTGTGCAGTATAATCCATATACTGAGGTTGAATTCTGTCTGTTTTGTCTATATAATTTCCTGTTTGTGTCATCCTTCTCAAAGCAGATATTTATATACTAAAGTCTCATTGTTAATTTGTGTAGCCTTTGTGGAAAGCTGCAGTGTCTCAATACGAAAAAATTATTGCACCTGCGGAGCAAAAAATAGCAGGAAAATTGAAAAATTATATTTCAGAAATTCAGGACAGTCCACAGCAGGTAATATGTTGAAATATTTCCCTTAAGCTATTTTAGGAGATACTTATGTGTTTACCAAGTTGATCAACTTAGGATGAACATACACTTATTTTATTTTATGTTAGCTTCTTCAGGCATTTCTGAAATACAAAGAGTTGGTGAAGCGTCCAACTATAAGTAAAGAATTGATGTTAGAAAGGGAGACTTTACTGGCAAGACTTGTGGACTCAACAAAAGGTAAAAGTTTATCAGAGGTTATAGTGTTTGCCTGAGAATATATTTTTGTAGGTTACTTTTTCTTGTATATCATTTAGGATTAAGACTGTATTTTATAACAATATAGGTGGAAGATTAATTGACTTTTTGTTACAGGTTTCAGATTTTTATTATATATTTTTTAAAACGTATATTTTAGAGAGAGTGTGAGTTGGGGAGGGGCAGAGAGAGAGGGAGACAGAGGATCTGAGGCGGGCTTTGAGCTGTCAGCACAGAGCCCCATGTCGGGCTTGAACTCATGACCCATGAGACCTTGACCTGAGCTGAATTTGGATGCTCAACCAGCTGAGCCACCCAGGTGCCCTAAATTACAGATTTTTAAAATTATCTAGTTATTTTCTTTCTCTGTCTCATTTGATGCATGATAAGGTCCATGAGAGTAAACGACTAAGTCCTACTATTTTTAGAGTCCTCAATATATGTAAAAACTTCTATTTTTCATTATTCTGCATTAAGTTGCATTGTAATAATGAAATAATATGTCAATAACCCTATTATAATTTACAAACAGCTGACATGCTGTTGTATTTTATATTAAAATCTTCCTCATCAGGGGCACCTGGATGGCTCAGCTGCAGAGCAACCAACTCTCCATCTTAGGGTTGCTGAGATCAAGCCCCATGCTGGGCATGGAGTCTCCTTTATAAAATAATTGTATGTAGTTTAAGTGAGTATAAAGTGTGGTATCTAGGGTGCCTGGGTGGCCCAGTTGGTGAGGCACCAACTCTTAATTTCAGCTCAGGTCATGACCTCATGGTTCATGAGATCGAGCCTCACGTTGAGCTCTGTGCTGACAGTGCAGAACCGGCTGGGAAGTCTCTCTCTCCTACTCTCTCTGCCCCTCCCCTGCGCGCACACACAGACATACACACGCACACACACACAGAGGCTCTGGCTCTCTCTCTCTCTCTCTCAAGGTTCCTGAGAGTAAACGACCAAGTCCTACTATTTTTCTGTCCACAACCTTTAATATAGTACTTGGTGCATATAAACGATTTAGGAAATCTTTTACTGAATATATGTAATCATTTATTTGACTTACTTGACTTACATTTTTACAGATTTTCGATTAGACTTTGATAATCGATGCCGAGGAGTTCCTGGTGAAGCATCTGGACCACTTTCTGGCAAAAACCTGTCGGAAGTTGTTAACAATATAGTTTGGGTTCGACAGTTGGAACTGAAGGTATTAGTTTTGATAGGTGTTGAACAATACTAATTATAAAATGTGCTAAAGTAATGTAGAAGGCAGTCTAGAACTGTAGTGAGAACATTAAAAAACATTCTCTGTTTTCTTTGGCATATCCATCTAATTTACTTGTGCAGATTTCTGGAAAAGGGTACAGAGGAAGTTCTAACGGTCTGTCTACTCATTTTTTATGTAGAGATAATTATCAAATCATTTATTAGCCAGGTGCACTTGTTAGAGGTGAAGTGACTTCTTAGAAATACTCAAGAGGTTGAAATAATCTTTTATGTATTTTCAAAGGATTGTTTTAATCCTTTGAGATTATCATTGTAGAATCTTGGCAATTGTGAGGACTATCTTCAAGGATGTTTATATGAGTAAATCATTCTAGGTTGGAAGAAAGTTAAAGGAAAGGTCAGGGTGTTTATGACATTGGCTAAAGTAGTGTCAGCAATTTATGGGTTTAACGGCTATTATTTAATATTTTAGGATTACCAGAATTGATCTCCGGTTCTCATGTACTCAGTATTTACTATACATGGTACAGTGTTGTGCATTTGACTCATATGATTATTAATTGGTTCTAGTCTGTGATTAAGAGCAAGTGAATATAGAGTATTTTATTTATTTTTTTTATTTTTTTTTTTTTATGTTTTATTTATTTCTAGGAGAGAGAGAGACAGCATGAGCAGGGGAGGGTCAGAGAGAGAGGGAGTCACAGACTGAAACAGGCTCCAGGCTCTGAGCTGGCAGTCAGCACAGAGCCCGACGCGGGGCTCGAACCCACGAACAGCGAGATCATGACCTAAGCGAAAGTCGGACGCTTAACCGACTAAGCCACCCAGGCGCCCCGAATATAGAGTATTTTAAAGGCTAGTGTAGTTGAGGGTTCTACCTATTAGGTTTGTATTTTTGATGTTTTACTTTCTGGAATATTCTGCCTAGTTTTATCAGTCACCTTTCCAAATTGCTATAAGGTTTTTTTGTACAGTTGTGGAAGAAGGGCATTTCTTTCCTCTAATTGCCATTCAGATGGGAAGTTATTGTTTGAGCTGTTTGCCAGAGCACTTAGCAAATTACTGCTTCCCATGTTTAGGAACATTGCTGAGTTATTGGGAGTTGCACTTGAGTCTCCCTTAACTTACCCTTCAAATTATGCCCTGTCTGCATTATCATCTGTGTTTTGTTAGTTTGAGGTTGTCTAAGTCAGAAGCAGAGTAGGGGTTGATGTTCTTCTATTCACCGGCAAATTTTCTATTTTACTGTTTATAGCTGAATGGGATGATAATTTCTGAACATGGATCAGAGAACATGGTTCATTTTGTGCTAATTTTGTAAAATGTATTAATATATTCTAATATTCTTGTAATTTGGCCTTTTAAGGTGGATGATACTCTCAAGATTGCAGAGGCTCTTTTATCTGACTTGTCAGGATTTCGATCTTTCCATCGAGCTGCTGAAGATCTGTTAGAGCAGTTTAAACTGTATGAACAAGAACAGTTTGACGATTGGTCCAGGGATATTCAGTCTGGTTTGTCTGATTCCAGGTCTGGTTTGTGGTAAGTGTAACTAAACAGTGAAATATGCACAAGGATCTCGTTTCTCATGTGAGTAATCTAAGTGACAGGATGGAATTAATGATCTCTATTCTCTCCTTTCCCCAAACTTGCTGCTGCTCCTTAAAAATGTTTTGTTAGTTTTTGATTTCTAGCTTTTAAGTCCTGAAAGTTGGGGATTTTGGAGACTGAGTTAGTGGGCCACCCCGGCTGGCTTCTTGGATCTGTTTCTCAGACCTACAGATTCTGACTTTAGAATGAGGCTGTTCTTTCCCATGGTTTTTTTGCTACCAGTGTTCATAATTGTTATTCTACCTATTTTATGTTAATATTATTTACATGGACACACACACATTATAAATGATAAAATGTCATAATTTCAAGCTCCTTGCACTAGAGAGTATTTCTTCATGAAGTATTCTCATGGTGCCTACCATAGGGTAAGGGTTTGATAAACATTTATTGAGCTAGATTGGACCTAATTTAATTGGTTAACCTGATTATTCTAATGGGTATTTAAAATGAATGATCTGGAAAAACCATTGTTTCTTTGTTCGGGTAAACTTTCCTTAGTGTATTAGCATACTTTTAGAAACTAGTCATGTTTTACTGTTTAGAAACCTGTTACTTCTCAGAAGTAAATTTTGTGCATAATAAGAAATTCTGTTTATTTTCCTTAAACTACTACAAAGAATAATTAGGTAAAAAGTGGTAGCTTCACAGACTGAATGAATAATTACTTTCCCCTATCTTGCATTTTGATTGTGTTCTTCTCTTTGAAGAACCAAAAGGTGCCAGGGCATGATGATTATATCCGTATCCCATTAATTCTCTCCCTTCCTACTGGGAGCCTGAAATAGGAGAGATGCTAGGGAAAAAAAAGTTCTTAGTCAAGTAAATTTGGGAAATTTTCACACTTTTATCACTGGAGTTCTGGTGGAGATCCTCTGTGTATAACAGCATGCCAGAGGAGTGAGACTTTCTGGAAAGAAGCCTGCTCAGCTTTGTTTATCCTGGTGTTTTCCATTTGGCAATGAAATATTCTGACTTCTGCTTTTTTTCTGGGCAAAACTCACCACTGTTCCGTAGAATCAATGTGTTTTAGAATATATTTCAGGATATGCTGGTATATAGAAAGTAATTTTGAAGGTTAGTTGCAAATAAAGGCAAAGAAAGTGCCATTAAAATTTTCTGACAGGATTTGTGTTTTAGGAAAGTTGGAGCTAAATCATTATTCTAAGCCATTTTAAAGTGTCTACTTTTAAAAAACTTTTTTACTTTATTTTGAGAGAGTGATCACATGCACAAGTGGGGAAGGTTGGGGGGGAGAGAGAGGAGAGAGGGGGAGAGAGAGGAGAGCGTGAGGGAGCCAGGCAGGCTCCACAGTGTCAGCACAGGACTCGTCGTGGGATTCGATCCCATGAACCGTGAGATCATGACCTGAGCCGGAACCAACAGTCAGCTGTTTAATCAGCTGAGCCACCCAGGTGCCCCCAAAGTATCTACTTTTTATTATGCTTTATTGTATGTGGTGTTAAATGGGTGGAATAGATTTGTTCTTTGCTTTTCAGTAGCTTTCGTTCTAAGACCTACATGTTTTCTAAATTGTGGAAGTTATTTGAAAGAATAAACATTATATAAACCTGATCCTTAAAGAGAGGTTGTGAAAATAAAATACTTGTTGACCACTTTAGCTCAGTATTTGCACAGTCCATGCTGACTTGAATGAACTGATGTAGAAGTAGCTACTGTAGCCTTAAAAAGAAACACACAGGGGGCGCCTCAGTTGCTTAGTCGGTTAAGCGTCCGATGGTTAAGCGTCCGACTTTTGCTCAGGTTATGGTCTCACGGTTCGTGGGTTCGAGCCCCGCGTTGGGCTCTGTCCTGACAGCCAGCTCGGAGCTTGGAGCCTGTTTCAGTCTGTGTCTCCCTCTGTCTCTGACCCTCTTCTGCTCACGCTGTCTCTCTCTCTCTCTCTCTCTCTCCTAGAAATAAATAAAACATTTAAAAATAAAGTAAAAAAAAACAAAAAACAAAAAGAAACACACAGGCCAGCCCCTCGGTAGACAAACAAAGAGCTGAGGAATGAAACATTTGAGTATCTGTACTCCTGCCATTCTTATGTTCTTTATCATTGATCCTTCAATAAAAGTATTAAAGAACCAAATAAGCTGACTCAAAAAAATATCTAAGGTACCCTTTAGAGGATGAATCAAGACCTTATCTCTCCCTCTCTTTTTTAATGTTTATCTATTTTTGAAAGAGAGAGTGAGAACAGAGACAGTGAGTGAGGGGAGGGGGAGGGATAGAGAGGGAGACACAGAATCTGAAACAGGCTCCAGACTCTGAGCTGTCAACACAAAGCCTGATGCAGGGCTTGAACTTATAAACTGCAAGATCATGACCTGAGTGAAAGTTAGGCATGTAATCAGCTGAGCCACCCAGGAGCCCCAAGACCTTTTCTCTTTATGCTGAATGTGTTGTTGGTTTTGAGTCTTAACTGAAGGCTAAGCAATTGATTGTTCTGACTTCAAAAAATCCTTGGGAGAAAAGATTAATGTGATGATACAGTTTGAGTATTGTAGTTTATTACCAAGATCTGAATTGTGAGATACTATGTAGAAAAAAAGATTACTTGGAACCTATGATTAAAATATACAGTTTTATACTTTGAGTTAGTTTTATATTTATAGAAAAGTTACAAAAACTGTTGTTTTTCATCAGTCAAAAGAGTAAGAACATGAAACTGAAAAAGTTACTTATTTTATTTTGTAGCATCGAGGCCAATAGTCGAATTATGGATTTGGACCCTAGTGACGGCTCATTAAAGGTGCATTATTCAGATCGACTGGTGATTCTTCTCAGAGAAGTTCGTCAGCTGTCTGCACTTGGCTTTGTTATTCCTGCCAAGATACAGCAGGTTGCAAACATTGCACAAAAATTCTGCAAGCAAGCAATTATTCTTAAACAAGTATGACATTATATTTTTGAATAAATGACTGTCCTGAGTTCATTATGTTAGAATATTTTAAGGGCTTCGTTTTCTAATTTTGATACATTTTCAGCTAACAGAATAGCAGCAGTGCGTCTTGGGAAATTAGGGTTTGCTAAATGACTACATTATGAAATTTGCATTTTAAGCCTATGTAAGAATTCATTAACTTGAGGTATTATTGTTATTCATTCTAAAAGCATTTGGAAAATTAGAATGTAATATTTCTTTTTTCCATTTTCATCCATGTTACGTGCATGGATCTTAAAGGACCTTCTAACCAAAGGGCCCTCTGTCCTCTGCTCTCTTCGCCTTCAGCGGGCAGATTCTTAGAGATTGACAGGGCTGATGGCCTCTAGTTTTGGTCATTTCCTGGGTCTGCCTGTTCCCTTCGCCATCATATCATTTACCTGTTTATTGTAATGGTTTTTAAAGTTTGCTTATTGATTTTGAGAAAGAGCAGGCATGTGTGTGTGAGCGGCAAAAGTGGGTAGAGAGAGGGAGAGAGAGAATCCCAAGCAGGCTCCGCACTGTCAGGGTAGAGCCCCACATGGGGCTCAAACTCATAAACTGTGAGATCATGACCTGAGCCAAAATCAAGAGTCGGATGCTTAACCCACCAAGCCCCCCAGCTGCCTCACATTTGCCTTTTTAAAACTAACTATTACCCCCTTGCTGTGTGTCTCCTTAGCAGAGTACACAAGCCCTTCTTAATCCTGCTCTAACCTCCCACTGGCTTGGCCCTCAGCACCCGGACCCTTCCCTTCAGGCGGCGCCCTATGCCTCAGTGGTACGAGACCTGGCTCTTCTCTGAATGCATCTCCATCCCTTAATCCCCTCTCAGAAGTCACTTTCTTTGTTGTGTCTTCCTTTAGGTGATCGTTCCTTATTCTCTATGTAGTTTGCACATCAGTCTTGAGTGCTTTTCTGTAGTACTGGATTCTTTTTGTCTTTTTGCTCACTTGACTAGTAGATCTAATGGTCAGGAATAATATCTTAGGGGCAGGAACAGTATCCTGTGTATCTTGGACTCTCATTTATTCTTTGAGCCCCTGTAGCGCCCGCACAGTGCAGTGAGGATGAGACCAGTACCCGGCTGCGGTGTTCCGGCACACAGTTTCTTGGCCTCAGCTCTGTTGGCATTTTGTGCCGGTTCTCTCCTGTGGGAAGCATCCTGTGCTTTGTCGGGTGTTTGGTAGCATCCCTGCCAGTAGCACCTGCCTAGTACTGACAGTCTAAGGTGTCAGTTGTTGCCAGATGCCCCCTTGGGTGCACATCAAACATGGCTGACCACCACTGGTCTGGTGGGAGAGGGCAGGGCAAACAATGAGTCCTGGTTAAATACCGGGCATTCTGGTAGACGCCTTATCTATGTGACTTCAGTTTCCTCCCCAGTTTTCACTTGTCTAATGGGCGACCAGATTTGGAACATCGTTTTCCTGATACCGTGTAGCTAGTAAGTTATTTAGCTGGGATTTGATACAAGTTGTGGCTCCAAAGTCCATAGTTACTCAGTTACAGTTTATGTACTGATGACAGATAAGTGCAAAGTTGATAAAACATGTATCAGGGGACCTGGGGGGCTCAGTCAGTCGAGCATCTGACTTCGACTCAGGTCATGATCTCACGATTTGTCGCTTTGAGCCCTGTGTTGGGCTGTGCTCATAGCTCAGAGCCTGGAGCTGCTTCTGATTCTGATCTCCCTCTTTCTGCTCCTCTCCAACTCATGCTTTGTCTATCTATCTCTCTCTCAAAAATAAGTAAACATTAAAAAAAATATGTAATATGTTATGAGTACTCTATTAGAGATTTTGTAAAGTCCCATGAAAGTATCAAGGTGGGAATTTTCAGTTACTTCCTGGGTAGGAGTCAAGGCAGTATCAGGTGAGTTTTTCGGAGGAGCCTGTTTGGTGTGAGGAGCACGAGGGAGGGGTGGGTGAGCGTTTCAGAGAGCCGGACTGCGTCTTCAGAAGGAGAGAGGCTTGCCCACTCTTGTATCCTGTGTATTTAGTGCAAGACAAAGGAGCTCAGATGATGAGTGTGGTCACATCGCATTGGTATTTCCCTGGGGAGATCTATTACATGTACCTTCACTTCTGAGCAAGTATTTAGCTGGAGAAGGAAGTGTGATGTAAGAGTTGGTTAGAGAGTAGCTCGGCCAGGTTGCTGTAATACTGTGTATTACTTGCTTCTAGTTTTTTGGATTAGGCTTTTTCTTGGAATACTACTGTGGTACAGAATAAATACCGTGGACAGCTTCCTCCAAATACAGCTTTTTTTTTTTTTTTTTTTTTTTGCTTTTTATTTTATTTACTTTTACTTTATTTAATTTTAATTCAGATGTGCATGTATTTGTTCCGGTGAAATTGTATTGTCAAGTACCTTACTATTTAGTCACTTGGATTAGGAGTTTCCTGATATTGTGCAACCAACACAGAATAGAGAAATTGCATCCTCAAATGCATATGACTGCACATGTCATCCATAATCCTGATTTAAAATTCTAGTGTTCATTGAACTTTAATGTTGGGTTGAATTTACATTAAGTAACTGATAAAAATTTAAGTTCACAAAAATGTACCTATAACAAGATAACATTCTCTGTTTTATGGGTTGAGATTCCATGTTAAATTGTCCTTGGGAAGAAAGAATAATTTTTGCTGAAAATTAAAGTTAAGGAAATTATTTTCCTGACCATACGTCTTTTCTAGTACCTGTGACTAATAGTGATACCTTCACAGGAGCACCTGGGGGGCTCAGTTGGTTGAGTGTCTGACTCTTTTTTTTTTTTTTTTTTTACAAATAGTTTATTGTCAAATTAGTTTCCACATAACACCCAGTGCTCATCCCCACAAGTGCCCTCCTCCATGCCCATCCCCCCTCCCCCCTACATCCATCGGTTCTCAGTTTTTGTCAGCATTCAAGAGTCTCTCATGGTTGGCCTCCCTCCCTTTCCCCCACCATTTCCCCCCTTCTTCTCCCCCTTGGTCCTCTGTGAAGTTCCTCCTAATCCTCCTATACATGCAAACATATGATATTTGTCCTTCTCTGCCTGACTTATTTCGCTCAGCATAACACCCTCAAGGTCCATCCATGTTGCTACACATGGCCAGATTTCATTCTTTCTCATTGCCTTGTAGGATTCCATGGTATAGATAAACCACATCTTCTTGATCCATTCGTCTGTTGATGGACACTTAGGCTCTTTCCATGTTTTGGCTATTGTGGAGAGTGCTGCTATGAACATTGGGGTACATGTGCTCCTATGCATCAGCACTCCTGTATCCCTTGGGTAAATTCCTAGCAGTGCTATTGCTGGGTCATAGGGGAGTTCTATTGTTAGTTTCCTGAGGAACCTCCACACTGTTTTCCAGAGGGGCTGCACCAGTTTACATTCCCACCAACAGTGCAGGAGGGTGCCCGTTTCTCCACATCCTCGCCAGCATCTCGTGTTCTCTGATTTGCTCATTTTAGCCACTCTGACTGGCGTGAGGTGGTATCTCAGTGTGGTTTTGATTTGTATTTCCCTGATGAGGAGGGACGCTGAGCATCGTTTCATGTGTCTGTTGGCCATGTGGATATCCTCTTTGGAGAAGTGTCTGTTCATGTCTTCTGCCCATTTCTTCACTGGGGTTGTTTGTTTTTCGAGGGTGGAGTTTGGTGAGTTCCTTATAGATTCTGGATATCAATCCTTTATCTGATATGTCGTTTGCAACTATCTTTTCCCATTCCGTTGGTTGCTTGTTAGTTTTTTGGGTTGTTTCCTTTGCCGTGCAGAAGCTTTTAATCTTGATAAGGTCCCAATTGTTTATTTTTGCTCTTGATTCCTTTGCTTTGGGGGATGTGTCAAGTAAGAGATTGCTGCGGTGGAGGTCAAGGAGGTTGTTTCCTGCTTTCTCCTCTAGGGTTTTGATGGTTTCCTGTCTCACATTCAGGTCCTTTATCCATTTTGAGTTTATTTTTGTGTATGGTGTGAGAAATTGATCTAGTTTCATTCTTCTGCATGTTGCTGTCCAGTTCTCCCGACACCATCTGTTAAAGAGGCTGTCTTTTTTCCATTGGATATTCTTTCCTGCTTTGTCAAAGATTAGTTGGCTGTATACTTTTGGGTCCACTTCTGAGTTCTCAATTCTGTTCCATTGGTCTATGTGTCTGTTTTTGTGCCAATACCATACTGTCTTGATGATGACAGCTTCAAATACAGCATATTTTTATATGTACTAGTGGAAAGAAGATGACTATAAAATTAGGAAATATTTTTTAAGAACATACTCTGGGCCAAGAATGTTGTGAGGTGCTGGAAATACAAAGATTACATACAAGACCATCTTTTTAAAGACTCATTCCATGGTGTCCACTTGATCTGTGTCCCTGAACCTCTCCTCTTTCCCAACAGAGCTGACAGTTCCCTTTTCGATCCTCAGTGTACCTTGTAGGTATCTCCGTGTTTTGATTCATTGATTAAACAAATAATTATCGAGTGCCTTCTGTTTGCTAGACACTGTTCTTGAAGTTGTCATTGTAATTTGAGAGATACTGTAGTGATAAGTCCTGTGAAGAAAAAGAAAACGAAAGCAGTTGGAGCAGAGTGCACTATTTTGGACAGAGTGGTGAGGGCAGTCCTTGATGAAGGGTGATATTTGGGAAGATACAGGACATAGGGTGACACAGAACCATGCAGATGTCTGCAGGAAGGCTTTGTTGCGCAAGGTTCCCGCGAGGGTTCCTGAGGGGAGGCCCCCCCGGATCTCACGGGAACAGCTGGGAGCCCGGTGTGGCCGCACCGCGGTGAGGCTCTGTGGTGGGGCTGATGGGGATTTTATTCTCAAATGTACTGGGGAGTCACTGGGAGTTTTGGTGTAGCAAATGGTATAGTGTGATTTCTGTTGAGGGAAGTGCCACTCTGGCTCTTTGAATGCCTTGAACGGACACCAGGAAGCTACGGCTGGAGACAGACCAGCTCTGGGATGGCCACACTGGTCTTGTCGAGAGACGGGGTGCTCGCCTCGCTGTGGGGTTGGTGGACCTGGGTGGCCTTGTTGCCTGTAATTGTGCTGGGAAAGTGGAGTCAGTAGACAAATACATGATTTCGTTCATGTAATTTAAGAAACAAAACTGACAGACAAATGGGAAGGGAGGGAAAGAGGAAAACAAACCACAAGAGACTTTTTAGTTTATTTTAAAAGAGAACGCAAGTGTGTTGGTGCGTGGGGGAGAGACAGAGAGGGAGAGAGTGAGTGACCCAAGCAAGTCTTGCTGTCAGCAGAGTCCAATGCAGGACTCAATCCCACAAAGCAGATAATGACCTGAGCTGAAGTCAGATGTTCAAATGACTGAGCCAGCCAGGTGCCCTGCCTATGAGAGACTCTTAAATACAGAGAGTACACTGAGGGCTGCTGGAGGGGAGGTGTGAGGATGGGTTGGGTGATGGGCACTGGGTGTTGTATGTAAGTAATGAATCACTGAATTCTGCTCCTGAAACCAATACTGCACTGTATGTTAAATCACTAGGATTTAAATAAAAAAGAAATAAAAACAGAATAAAACAAGCAGTATAGTCAGTAGACTTCATTGATGTGGGATGTAAAAGAAAAGTAAAGGACAGCTCAAAGATTTTTTGGCCTGAGAAATGGATTGTTCGTTATATGCCGAAAAAGGAAGGAATAAGTTTGCAGAGCTGCAGGAATGAAAAGTTAAGTTTTTAGCATTTAACATGCTTTATTGGGCTCCTTCATGTTTCTCTTGAGACCGGGAACTTCGTGGTCACAAGGACTGGGTTTTCTCACCTTTGTCTACTCAGCCCCCAGGACCTGGCTTGGCACAGTGTGGGGGCTCAGCAAGGAGTGACTGTGTGTATTCACAAGTGCATCAGTGCTGCGTCAGAGATGAGAGCCAGCAAGCTGTTTCTGGTTACGTCTCAGGATGAGAAGAGTTAATGTTCCCATTCAAACCATTAAAAATGAAGACAAGTGAAAAATTAAGCGTGCTATTTACTATTATTACTAATTGTACTTTCACTTTGTAGGTGGCACATTTTTACAATTCCATCGATCAACAAATGATTCAAAGTCAGAGACCAATGATGTTACAATCTGCATTAGCATTTGAACAGATAATTAAGGTAAATGGGCTTTATATGTTGTTATAATTGGATTTTACTTGTGAGGTGTTTCTTGTTTCTTAGTTTTTTAGTATACCCTTCAGCTTAATATTGACTTAAGGTTTCATTCCCCAGTGACTTCCTTCACTCTTAACAAGTAACATTTGTAGATTTAAGTGGTTATATTGTTTCACATATTCAGATGCTTTGATCAATTGAATTACTATGTGTAGTATACAACTTGTATGCCACTATACTTATTCACTGAAGTGTGAGGCCTTTTTTTTTGTTTTGTTTTAAAGTTTATTTTTCAGGGGCGCCTGGGTGGCTCAGTTGGTTGAGCTTCGACTTCAGCTTAGGTCATGATCTTGTGGTTTGTGAGTTTGAGCCTCACATCAGACTCTGTGCTGACAGCTCAGAGCTGCTTTTGGATTCTCTTTCTGTCCTTCCCCTATTCGCACTCTGTCTCTCTCTCTCTCTCTCTCAAAAATAAATACACATTAAAAAGAATTTTAAAGTTTGTTTTTGAGAGAGACAGAGACAGCGTGAGCGGGGGAGGGGCAGAGAGAGGGAGACATAGAGTCCCAAGCAGGCTCCAGGCTCTGAGCTGTCGGCACAGAGCCTGATGCACGGCCGGAACCAATGACACTATGGGATCAAGACCTGTAGAAGTAGAAGAGGAATATACCTTTTTCCTGTTGTGTTTGCGAGTGGATCACTAGTTGTGATTTTCCTCAAGACCGCCCCCAGTTTCTGTGATCTTGTGGGAGGACTGTGAGGACGTGGTGCCGATCTCTTATGATCTAGTCCAGCAGCAGGGTGCAGAGCAGAGTCCACACAGGGCAGGGCCTGGGTGAAGCCCTGGGGACCGGAGGCAGGCTCTCAGGACCCCTTCCCCTGTGGACCCATACAGGGCGACCTTCACTCCCGCCCCTCCGTCACAAGTTGTGATACACGTGGTGGTGTCTTACTGGGACTGTGAGCGCCTCAGCGCCCGGGCACTTACGGCGGGCTAGTTGTGGGGTATCTTCTGCCTGATCACGCACCGGGGTTGCACATGCCCAGGAGGAGAGCACGTGTTCAGTATAAACTGCACTGTTGAGGCACCGTGAGCCAGTCTTCCAAGTGGGGTGGCGGGGGGCTGCCAGGGCCGGGCCAGGGTCGGGTTTCAACGGGCCTCCTGAGGGACGGCATTCACATGCACCGTTCTCGCCTGTGAGTAATGGGAGGTCCTGTAATTCATATGGACAGATTTTTAAGTTTTTTAAAAATGTTTTTAATTTTTTTTCATTGCCAGAGCTCCATATGACTATATAATGGAAAGTTTAAAATACAGGTAAACAAGAAGAAAAAAGGTTTTAAAACTATACCATGAAGAGATGGCCATTGTTAGCAGTCTGGAGTCTGTCTTTTAAACTTTTTGTGTGTGCATATTTACAAGTGTACTTTTGAAACTGGGGAAATATTTTATTACTTTTTACCCCTTTTCAGTAAATAGATAATGTTTAATTGTACGTCATTAGGACTTTTTTTTCTCTAATAAATATATTCAAAGAGGTATCTCCTGATATTTCTGTGAGAAATTGGGTTGTGAGAAGTAAATCATTATGTTAGCTTCTGTTAAATGAGACCGAATAGTAGAGAAGAAAGCAAGATCGAAGGAGCAGGAATGCTGAGGTTCCTTCTAATCCGCTGGCCGCTTGCTGTCTGGGAGGGCAGGGACTCTCCTCCTCCTCACGACCTGTAGCTGTGCGGCAGCAGGTCGCGTGTGCTGACAGCCTAGTAAATGCTCGCTAAGCTGTTGCATAGGGTGCGCTGCTGGGCTTTGCACGGGTAAGTGTCCGTTTAGTGGCTGTGTACGGAGGGTCTGCCGTGTCCCAGACATGATTGCCTGGGTTTTCCACGCACCACGTCCAGCACGTCTGGAAACCAGGCTGCTGTCCACTCTTACATATTTGTCCTGAGTGTGCATTCCTGTCTGGGTACACAGAGCACCACGTACACGGGGTTATAATTTTTCCTTCAGTCATCATATACGACTTAAGAAAGTCATGAGGAAGCAAATCAGAGAACTCTAGATGCTGGCGAGGATGTAGAGAAACGGGCACCCTCCTCCACTGTTGGTGGGAGTGTAAACTGGTGCAGCCTCTCTGGAAAACAGTGTGGAGGTGCCTCAAAAAATTAACAATAGAACTCCCCTAGGACCCAGCAATAGCATTGCTAGGAATTTACCCAAGGGATATAGAAATGCTGAGGCATAGGAGCACATGTGCCCCAATGTTCATAGCAGCACTCTCCACAATAGCCAAAACATGGAAAGAGCCTAAGTGTCCATCAACGGACGAACGGATCAAGAAGATGTGGTTTATCTATACCATGGAATACTCCATGGCAATGAGAAAGAATGAAATCTGGCCACATGTAGCAACATGGATGGACCTTGAGGGTGTTATGCTGAGCGAAATAAGTCAGGCAGAGAAGGACAAATATCATATGTTTGCATGTATAGGAGGATTAGGAGGAACTTAACGGAGGAACAAGGGGGAGAAGAAGGGCGGAAATGGTGGGGGGAAGGGAGGGAGGCAAACCATGAGAGACTCTTGAATGCTGACAAAAACTGAGGACTGATGGATGTGGGGGGGAGGGGGGATGGGCATGGAGGAGGGCACTTGTGGGGATGAGCACTGGGTGTTATGTGGAAACTAATTTGACAATAAACTATTTGTAAAAAAAATAAATTAATTAAAAAAAATAAAATAAAGTAAAATAGAAAAAAAGTCATGAGGATAGTTTATTTTATATTTATATTTTCCTAATCCTGGTGTTTTCCTTTGCTCTCTGAATTTACCACCAGAGAGTTGGTGTTGACCATGTCTTCATAGTAGGCTTGCTACAAAGTCTCTTCTCTTTTCCTTTGTCCGAGAGGATTTGTGTCCCTGCTTTCCAGAAAGGCACTTTTTAAAAAAATTTTTTTAATGTTTTATTTATTTCTGAGAGAGAGAGAGAGAGACAGTGTGAGCAAGGGAGGGTCAGAGAGAGTGGGAGATGCGGAATCTGAAACAGGCTCCAGGCTCTGAGCTGGCAGTCAGCACAGAGCCCGACGCGGGGCTCGAACCCACGAACCATGAGATCATGACCTGAGCTGAAGTCGGATGCTTAACCAACTGAGCCACCCAGGTGCCCCCAGAAAGGCACTTTGACCAGCAGTAAAATTCACGGTTGACAGGCCTTGTAGCCCTTAAAGAATCTCCTACTTCCTCCTGGCCTCATGGTCAGCATGTAGCGAGAGATTGATGGCCTTTAGTTTGCGGTCCTTTCTGAACAGCGTGTTGTTTCTCTGTGACAGAAGGAAGCGTCCTGAGCCCCGGGCAAGTGTGTGTGCTCCACGCTCTGCCGGGCCCCGCACTTGCACAGCTTCCCACGAGGGGAGTGGGAGTTCAGTGTCTCTTTCTGCCGCACTGACCCCTTCCTGTTGGGGGGGGGTGGTCTGCACTACCTCAGGCCCCCCGAGCGGGTGTAAGCCTGTTAACACGGCTGGGAGGGAGCACGGGGCTGACCTGCTGGGATGGGGGGAGACGGAGGCTCAGCTCGCTGCTCAGCCAGTGTTCCCTTGGCAGGGAAGAGTGGTGAGCGGCGGGGTGGCGGGGGGGGGGGGGGGGGGGGGGGGCGGGAAGGAAGGTTGGGCCTCTGCTCCTGCTCAGGCTGCAGAGCCACAGCTTTTCTGTTGGTGTTTGGCGACATTAGGGTGGGCATTGCTGAAGCTTCCCTGAGGCCACTGTGTTACCTGTCCTTTGGCCAGAGGGAACCAGCTTCTTCTGGATCTTGTCTTGTGTGTTCCTGGAGGTGGCTGCTGGCGGAGGCTTGTCTGTTGCCCTGTCCTACATGTGTGGGAAACAGTGAGAGGGCGTGCATGTGTGTTTCCTCGGCTCCCCAGCCCTCAGGGTCCTCTGCTGCCTTCCATCTGTCATTCCTGTGTGTGTGTGTGTGTGTGTGTGTGTGTGTGTGTGTGTGCGCGCGCGCGCGCGCAGGTGCGTGATCTAGCTCATCTGGGGCTGTTTCGCTCTAAGAGAGGGAACTTGGGAGGAAGGGAGCTATTCGTTTGGCCAGATTGCCTTACTGTTTATAAAACAGAAACGTCACTCTATGCGTCTTGATTGCAGATCAGGGTTAGGGATAGCTGGACTGAAGATGTACAGTGTGAGGTCTTGTGGAAAAGAGATTTGTATGGTACATGACATTTGTTGTCCCTTAGAATTCAAAAGCAGGAAGTGGCGGAAAGGCACAGATTACTTGGGATAACCCTAAAGAGTTAGAAGGCTACATCCAGAAACTCCAGAATGCTGCCCACCGACTTGCCACTGAAAATAGAAAGCTGAGAAAATGGCACACTACGTTCTGTGAAAAGGTAACCTTTGTTCATACGGTTGGCTAAGCGATGAAGAGTATTACTTAAATGGTAATTGGAATATAATTTTATTCTTTAAAATTTTTTATTTTTTTAAGTTTATTTTTTTATTCATTTTTGAGAGACAAAGAGAGCAGGGCAGGAAACAGGCCATTTTGAGTTTTACAGCTTTTCTGCTCGTGTCTTTTTGTGTTTAGTTGTTGAGCCTCTGTTGTCTCCTTCTCCTTTCTCATGACCTTGATGCTCATTGAAAAAGTGGTCAGTTTTTCTGAAGAAAGTCTCTTGATGTGGTTTTATAAGATGCTGTCTTATTCTTAGACCAGGGTGATGCGATTCTGACAGAAACAGTGCAGCAGCGACCGATGTTGGCCTTCGTCAGGGTATCATCAGTTACGTATGTGTCTTACTCTAGGTTGAATTCGTATCCATCACTCGGTTGAGGTGGTGTCTGTTAGATTTTCCCCCTGGAAAGTTACTGCTTTTCCAGAGTTCCGTTGTGACTGCTGTGCGTTAATGTTTAATAGGTCGTGGTTCTTATGAACATCGACCTGCTTCGGCAGCAGCAGCGCTGGAAGGACGGATTGCAGGAGCTGAGGACCGGCCTCGCGAGTGTCGAAGCGCAGGTAAGTGTGTTTTCCTTGCTGCCTCCCCTTCGAGCGTCATCTTTTCAGAGGTCAGTGTAGAAGTGGATGAAAAGTTCAGAAAGATTATCTGTAAATCTTTACTCCTAAATTTCTAATAAATTTAGAATTCTACTGAACGTATATGAAGACGGCAAAGTAGCATTTACATTAAAAAATATAAAAATAAGTTTGCATATATCTTATGGAACATCAAATTTCTCAGTTCAGACTTTGTAGTTTCTTTGACTTTGTGCTTAAATGTTATCATTCTTTAGTTTTCTTTTAGGTGATCGTGACATGTGTAGAACACAAAGCTACATTAGGCAGAAGCCCAATAATTGGAATAACTGTTTCAGAATGTTTTCCTTTTTTTGGGTAAAATTCCATTTCTGTACACACTTTGATAAATGATACATATGTAAGTGTAACACACAGGGCCTGCTGCACGCCAGTGGTCAGGGGTCTTAGCTGAGTATGGATTATGTGTCCTATGTGTTTACATGTAGTTTTCAGTTCTTAGATTAAAAAAATGAATGTTTATGTATTTTTGAGAGAGAGAGAGAGAGAGTGAGAGCACAAGCAGGGGAGGGTCAGAGAGAGAGGGAGACAGAATCTGAAGCAGCTCCAGGCTCTGAGCGAGCTGTCAGCAGAGTCTGATGCAGGGTTTGAACTCACTGACTGTGAGATCATGTCTTGAGCCGAAGTCAGATACTTAACTGACTGAGCCACCCAAGCACCCCTAGATTTTTTTCAATTCTTTTTAAGTTTATTTTTTTGAGAAAGAGAGAGCATGCATGTGCGCACAGGAGCAGAGGATGGTGGGCAGACAGAGAGAGAGAGGGAATCCTAAGCAGCCTCCGTGCTGTCAGCACAGAGCCTGACCCAGACCTCAGACTCGTGAACTGTGAGATCATAACCTGAGTCAAAGCCACGAATCGGACACTGAGGTGACTGAGCCACCTGGACACTCCCAGTTCTTACAGCTTGAAGAAAAAACAAGTGTTAGCATTAATATATTTATGGTTCTATGGAAGCTACAAGTGTAAACTATCCTGAGCACCCTTATATTTTTCAGTTTGTTATTTTTTTAAAAATGTGCATTGGACTATTTAGGGAGTGGAAAGGGAAGGGAAGAGCTGCACTAGATGGGAGTTTTAGAAAGAGGACACAGAAGCTCGTTGACTAAACCACTAATGGTTTTCTTGCATCATAAAATAAAGTCTATATGTAAAATCCATTTAATGTTAATTTGATATGTTAAAATTTGCCAGTCTTTGGACTATTTAAACATGTGAAGATGAGGGATTTTTCTATTTGACTTTATATAAACTCTTACACTACAAGTACCAGTGAGGAGTTGCATGTTTTAAGATGTTAAAAATGGGGTGGGTTTTTTCCCTTGTAATTTTACTATATATGATATAAATACTTTAAATGAAAGCCCAATTCTGTCACCTAGTTTTTAAGTAAAACACGTGCCTGTGCCCTCTCAGGGATTCCAGGCCAGTGACATGCGCGCGTGGAAGCAGCACTGGAATCATCAGCTGTACAAAGCTCTTGAACACCAGTACCAGATGGGCTTGGAAGCACTTAACGAGAACTTGCCAGAAATAAACATAGACCTAACATACAAGTAAGGTTTCTTAAAGCCCCTTTTCATTTTCAGACTATATTTTTCTAATAGTACATATTTTAAAGTTATTTATGTGTTTTCAGACAAGGCCGGTTACAATTCAGGCCTCCTTTTGAAGAAATCCGGGCTAAATATTATAGAGAAATGAAGAGGTTCATCGGCATTCCGAATCAGTTTAAGGGAGTTGGTGAGCCTGGAGATGAGTCTGTTTTTTCTGTTATGATTGATAGAAATGCAAGTGGATTTTTGACTATTTTCAGCAAAGCAGAAGATCTGTTTAGGCGATTATCAGCTGTCTTACACCAACATAAGGTACGGAACCTGTAATTTTCTGTTACTCTATTATGATGTTTCGTCTGATTGATTGAATTAGTATCACATGTACTGATCTACGGCTTATCTTGCCTGGCGTAACGTAAAAGCATGGCAGGCGGACAGCCGGTGGAGCGCTCCTGTACACACGAGAACAAAGTTATACTGAGGTTTTTTGTCTTTGACTTTTTGAAAATTGAGAAACTAGTTGTTGCATTAGCTTGCGATGTGACAGGATTCTGTTGTGTCAACTTTAACTTCTCTCGGGAAACTGTGTCCTTTTCTTCATTCTTGGGACCAAGAGCAGTCCTTGGAGTGAGGCCTTCAGACTTGGGTTGAGACGGCTTCACTTCATCCTTACACTGGAGCCCACCCCGGCCGCTCTCCTGAAGCCCAGCTGCGTCCCTTGTCCTTCCTGTTGCTCTGAGACACGTGACTGAGACGTCAGCCAGTCTCTCAGCTGCCACTGGGTGCTGCTCCGACTGTTAGGTTTCTAGAACTGATTGAATGTGCATACCTTCAGATTTGTAGCCTTGGCCTTGCCTAATGATTTTGTATTTGGGTGCATCAAATTTGAGAAGAGAATCTGAGGAAAGGGTTTTTGTGGCCTTTAAAAAAAGTTTGATGGTCACTGTGCTTTTATGTATTCAATAGTTATTATAGGCTCCCTGATAATGGTTATATTTACATATTTAAATTGAAATTTACCTAAATACCTTCCATCTGCCCCTTTTTATCAGTGTTAAGAGTTGGACCCTAATCTTTTAAATGTTAATAAATTCTGTTTCTTTAATATAGTATGATTTTTATTTTTTAATAGGAATGGATTGTAATTGGGCAAGTTGATATGGAAGCTCTCGTGGAAAAGCATCTCTCCACCGTCCATGACTGGGAGAGAAATTTCAAAGCACTGAAGATAAAAGGAAAAGAAGTAGAGCGCCTTCCGAGGTATGAGAAGTCGTGGTAGAATTTATGTCCCATTCGTTTGGTCGTGAGATGGTGAGGGTGCTCTACAGTAGTGGTGTCGGTCAGATGACCTCCCTACCTCCTGTAAAGCTCAGCCATGACACTGGGTGTCATCTGAGTAGGGCTCTGCCGACACTACTGCTGGCTGGGACCTAACTGGATGGAATAGAGTGCAGGCATAGGCTTCTGTTCACATCTGGCCTAAGGATTACGTTTGAAACGCATGGGCACGGTCTGCGAGCACTGAGACTCTGCCCGTGAGAGCGTGCTACTGACAGAAAGCTCAGGGCATTGGTCTCTGGCTTTGGGCTGTGCAGCCTCCTCTGGGGCTGCCGTGGCAGGCACACAGCCTGCTGCTGCCTCAACGTAGTGCTCTCGTGGTGGTGGGGACCCTCTGAGGGGCTTGTCATAACCCAGCTTGTTGAGAAGATAGTCTCCATCTTACCTGAAATTCTTACCACGGGAAACACTCTTTGCAGTAAGTGCTATGAAAGGCCTGTTTAATTGTGCATGTATTTCCTCTAAAGGACAGTATCACTTTTATTCACCTGTTTGCTCATTCTTTCAGTAAATACTAGGTGAGCATGTGTGATATGCAGAGCCTGTCCTGTGGGAGGATAAGGATGAGGAAGAGAGTCCCTCACGTTGCTTGCTGTCCGGTGGTGCAGTGAGATGTGACTCTGTACACACAGGGGTTAAGAGAGTGGGCTCTGGGGTCAGATGGCTTGTCCCAGCCATGAGACTGTGACTGCCATTTACACGCTGTGAACCTCAATTTCCTCAGCTTGAAAATAGTTAGTATGGGGCACCTGGGTGGCTCAGTCAGTTGAGCATCCAGGTCTTGATTTTGGCTCAGGTTGTGATTTCACGGTTCGTGGGTTCAAGCCCCATGTTGGGCTCTGTGCTGACCGTGCAGAGTCTGCTTGGGACTCTCTCTCCCTCTCTCTGCCCCTCCCTTGCTCTTGTGCTCTCTCTCTCAAAATAAACAAAAAGGTAGCTATGACAACTGTCATACTGATGACACAGTGTTTTGAGAGTTAAACGAGTAATTTGAACATAAAGTACTGGTACGGGTGACGTTCACAGTATATTTTACCGATTATTAATTGTTATCAGTACCAGATAGAATAGCGTGTTTCATTTTAGAGACTGAACTCAGGGCTCTGGAGGTGTGTACAGCATGACAGTGACATCCCACTCATTTGGGGCAAAATTAGGGAAGTTTCATTCCCTAGAATGAAAGCCTTGATAGAAAGCCTTGACCTGGGATTTTGACAGGAAGAAGGAGAACTGGAGGCGTCAGCAGACGTCCTAGGACAAGGGTCTGTGTGCTCAGGGTAAGTGGCTCACTGAGAACTTGAGGAACGAATGTTTTATTAGGGGCGCGAGGGAGTGTTCCTGGAAAGGGGTAATGAAGGCACAGATTTGGGAGAGTGTAATGTTCTCATTGGGCAATTTGGATTTTGTTCATAGTACAGTCATACTTAGTTAACTGAGTTAAGCCGTAATTAACTGGATTAAGTTGTTGGTACTCAAAATGGGGAAGAAGAAATACTATGAAATACTACAAAACAGTATGAAGTATTAAGGGGTCTTACTTTTGGAGGAAGATGAGGGATGAGGAACAGAGAAAAGATAAATGTCTTGTGGGTTCGAGCTCCGATGATTTAGATCATGATACACCATTAGTACTGGTTGGAAATAGGGAAGAGAGGGTGCTTTTGTAATGTTTGTATATGAGGTTTCTCAGTTGGATACGGTCTTTGGTTTTCTGTTTGTTTTTTAAATTTTTGTTGAGAGAATGAGAAGTAGGGGAGAGGGGCAGAGGGAGATAGAGAATCCCAGGCAGGCTCCGTGCCCACTGTGGAGCCCTTGATCCCACAACCCTGGGATTGTGACCTGAGCCAAAATCAAGAGTCAGATGCTCAACCAACTGAACCTCCCAGGTGACCCCCAAAGCTGTATTCTAATGTATTTTGTTTTTTTTATTTTTTTAAGCCTTTTTTTATTTTATTTTTTTTATTTTTTTATTTATTTCTAGGATAGAGAGAGAGCGAGCGTGATCAGGGGAGGGTCAGAGAGAGAGGGAGTCACAGACAGGCTCCAGGCTCTGAGCTGGCAGTCAGCACAGAGCCCGACGCGGGGCTCGAACCCACGAACCGCGAGATCATGACCTAAGCGAAAGTCGGACGCTTAACCGACTAAACCACCCAGGCGCCCCTATTCTAATGTATTTTGGATGCCATAGTAAGGGTATAATTTGGGGACAGCTTATCTAGGGCGATCCCATGTTACCTATGGCTGAGGGAGCCTCATTTCCATAGCACCAGTATTTTCAACTGAAAGGTGAACGTTAGTCTGTCCTCAGGATTCTGTGGTTGGTGAGTACAACTTTGCTGTAATCAGACCACCTAGTGATGGCAATTCACTAGCAAAATATGGCATAATTAATGTTAGTGTCGATGCAGGGGCTCAATCCCACTGAGTCACCTGAGTGACTGAGCCTCCCAGGCACCCCTAAAATAATCTGTCTTTATCAAATATTAGAAATCTTGACATTTTGTGTCAAAATTTCAAAAATTATATAAAACTTCATGTATTTTTTTTAACAAAATTTTTAAATGTTTTACTTATTTCTGAGAGAGAGACAGCATGAGCAGGGGAGGGTCAGAGAAAGAGGGAGACACAGAATCTGAAGCAGGCTCCAGGCTCGGAGCTAGGTGAGAGCACAGAGCTCGACGTGGGGCTCAAACCTACGAACTGCGAGGTCATGACCTGAGCCGACGTCAGACACTTAACTGACTGAGCCGCCCAGGCGCCCCTAAAACTTCATGTATTAAGTGAATTGGTATATTGTACTGGTTAAAAACTGGAGTTAAAACCACTCCAGTTAGTGGGTGATTGAAAATAAGTGAATCTTTAAGAGAATATCTTATTTTTATAATAAAAGTGAGTATTTAACTTATATAATTTATTTTCTAAAATATCACCTGGCTCTGTGCTTCAAAAAGGATGAGTAGCTTTCTAAATAATCTTTGTGACCATAGTTTCCAAACTTTTTAAAAATTTTGTTATTTCAAGATAAACAAGAGGTTTTTTTCTGATGAACAAGTCTGGTGCAATCTCTGCTTAGAACATTACAGTTAGTGTTAAGGATATTGTGGGGAGCGCCTGGGTGGCTCAGTCAGTTAAGCGTCCAACTTCGGCTCAGGTCACAATCTCACAGTTCATGGGTTCGAGCCCCACGTCGGGCCCTGTGCTGACAGACTAGAGCCTGGAGCCTGTTTCGGATTCTGTGTCTCCCTCTCTCTCTGGCCCTGCCCCAATCATGCTCTGTCTCTCTCTGTCTCAAAAATAAATAAAATATAAAAAAATTTTTAAAAAATGAAAAAGTTTAAAAAAGGTTATTGTGTGTAAAGAATTAATGTTGTTAAAAATATATGCCTGTTTTCTGATTAAAATAGTACATTTGTTTTATAAATTACTTAAAATACCAAAACTCTTCTTGGTATTTCATATTATGGACATATTAGTACATATACTTAAAAATTTGGGTCGTAATGTATCCTATTAATTTTATTTAACACTAATATTTAGTATTTTTCTTGTTATTACTTAGTCCTCAAAAATGTGATTTTCTTTAATTGTATGGATATATAATTAGCCACTTTTGTATTTGCAACATTCCTAATTTTTCACTATTATAATTAATGCTTTGAAAAGATATTTGTATATAAAGTCTTGGAGTCTGCTCTGAAAATTTCCTTGGGTTAATTCTCCAGGTGAAGTTAGTAAGACAAACTGTCTGGTATACACGGCCAGCCTCCCATGAAAGCTGCGTGGTCTTTTGCTCTGACCAGACGTTTTGAGGGTTCTGTTTGCCCACAAAGCTAGAGACATGAATTAGCAGTTCTTTACATTTTTGCTCATTTGATAGGTATAAAATGGTATCGTGTTACTGTCTTAGTGCCTTAATCACCTCTGTTCACTCTCTATTTTTGTTTTCCCTTATCACCATTGTTTGTGCTTTGTAGAATAGTGAATTTATGTTATAAATATTTAAATATGTACGTTACATGCTGTTACAGGTAAAGAGCTTGTAAATGTTTAAGTATATTCACATTCAGACTCTAGGGATTTATAATGTGCTGTGTTTTTTTAAAAGCTGACACACTGGATGATAAAAAACTGATTTCTAACAAAATCATGTTTCTTGAAAACTCCCTAATAGTAGGTGGAAAGCATTTTTACTAAATGAAATCTAAATGTGCTTGGAGATTACAACAATACTTTCTGAGTTACATTTTGAAATGTGTTATATAAAAACATCATACTGAGAATCTTCCTCTGATAAGTCTTTTTCATGTCAAAATATGTCAATTGGTATTTTTCAGTGTGGTCAAGGTAGATTGTTTAAATATTAATTGTAATCCTGTGAAGACTGTGATAGATGATCTCATCCAGAAGCTGTTTGATATGCTTGTTCTTTCTTTGAAGAAGTCCATCCAGGGTAAGACACTTTTTAATTTTTATTTTAACTTAATGTTATACAAAGGCATGTACTTGGATAGTTATGAATGTAAATCCCAATGATGATTAAAATCCAGCTAGATAGTATTATGAAATGAAATGTGCTTAAAATGATAACTTTGTAAAGTAGGTAAGTCCAAACCTGACTTTTAAGATGTCTAAAAATGGAAGGCGTTTTTGCTTTTTATAGTATGAGCCAGTATCCATTTGTTGCATGTAGTACTGAGGAAGGTAGGTAATTCTGCCATAATGTATTTGTCTTTTCACTTACTAATATTTTCCAAAATACTACACTGTTTCTTTTTCAGGTGAACTGAAGTGTTTTAGCATATTATCTAAAAGACTGGAAGGTTTACCAATTTTGAGTAAAATATACTGAGAATGAGTACATTTCAATTTTGTCAAAATTTTGAGGTATAATGTGAAACAACTAAATTTGCATGACAAGGCATTTCTTATTCTGTTTTTTAAAATTCTGTTGTATGAGCAAATAATAATTTAAGATTTAATGTATGTTATATAGTGATTACTTCCAATAGTCTGATTTTAAAATGATGCAATGGAGTATTTTTGGTGACAGTAACATTGTTTCACTGTCACCTATTCAGCTCACTTACATGAAATCGATACATTTGTAACGGAGGCTATGGACGTCTTAACCGTTATGCCCCAGTCTGTGGAAGAGATTGGTGATGCAAATTTGCAGTACAGTAGGCTACAGCAGCAGAAACCGGAGGTGAGAATCGCCAAGTAAAGTTACCAACTTATTTTTACTGTGCTGGAATGTTTCAATTAGGTAATTTTATGTGACTATTTAGAAATAATCATTTAATTTCAGTATTACAAGAGAGTCTGTATCGTGAGCTCATGGTTGGACTCCAGTGCTATGTGCGAGTCATGGTTAATGTCGTCTTCAGGACTAGGTAGTCCACTAGAATGCGGTGCATCAGAATAAGACAATGCTTAATACTTCTTGCTGTGCCTGAGGATACTGAAGGGGAAAGTTGAGCTGAACTAGCACTACACACATTCTCTCCCTCTCATACACACCCACACCCACCCCCCTCACACAGACTTGCTTATGGAGTTGTTATATAATGGATGATTTTAACTAAGTTTAGAAGAAGGAAGAGACATGTTTCAAATCATAAGAGAAACTTTGATGTGTCGCTCTTGTGTGGTAGACTTCATATGGTAAAGATTGCTGAGAGATAGGTGAAATGATACACTTTCCATAGAGAGGGTTAGAGAGACAGCAACAAATGTGTCCCAAGGTGCTGGGCTTGGGCCCCTGGGAAGCTGATGGTAGCGTTGCCTGAGAATGAGGGTGGCTGCAGGAGGAAGGTATCTGGACAATGGCTGGGGTGGGGGTTGGGACATCAGACGGAAGTTTTATGAGGAGTATGGACTTTAGCGTGGAGACTACATTTATTAATTTGATATAAATTTAAAAGCCGTCCCTCTAGGCATGAAATGTGAAACCACAGGATTGGACCAGTCCGTGTGCTTGATGGCAGACCATGGAGGGTGTAGAGCAGGGTAGGCCGTCCCGGATTACGTGGGGGTGTCGGAGCAGGCGGCAGAGGGCCGGGGGAGTGAAGCGAGAGGGGAGACGGAAAGGGTTCCCTAGCAGGAACTCGGAGGGACAGGGACGCCGCGCTGGAGACGCGTGGGAGGAGGGAAGTGGCAGCGGCGGTAGGAAGAGCTGCGCGGTCCCCGTCGCGTGAGCCGCAGCGGGGAGATAGGGCTGGCCCGTGGGTTCCGGGGAGCCACTGCTGGGTTTGAAGCGGCGGGACAGTACAGAACCGTGCCTAACACCTGTCGGGTGCCGCGCGGATGAGAGGGACGGGAGGGGAGGCCCCTCAGGGAGAATGTTGTGCTGACTTCAGGCTCATCTGGGCTCTGTCCGGGTGTGGGGGCCACACCCTGACTCTCCTTCCCTGTCTTCTCTGGGTTTCCTAGTACAGCATGACTCACCTTCACTTCCCCAGTTGTCCTTCCCTTAAGTGACTTTCCTTGTGACTGTTCCTTCTCGGTTAGTGAAATACTGAGTTCGTTTCTGCTCTTACGCCATCCCTGATGTTAGTCCTTTTAGAAGCCTCTGTAAGTTTGCCTGAGGGAAAGATGCCGCTGAGAGCCTCGCCTGCAGTAGCTCTAGCAGCGTGCTGCGGGCTCATGGGTTCCCTCAGTCCGCGTGACCACCTCACGCTCCTTGTCACCTTTCCGGTGGAGGGCCTTAGTTGAGTTTGTATATGATAATAAGTAAGTATTAGCAACTTCATATCCAGAAATTTAACAAATTATTTAAAAGCAAAAATCTTTATTTTAAAAAAATAACAAGTTACATAACAGAATAGAATCTTTTTTAAAATTGTACTTATTTTTTAGTTTCATTGTTTTGAAAGAGAGATGGTGCAAGTGAGCAAGGGGCAGAGAGAAGTAGAGCTCACCTGAAGGGGGGCCCATGCTCACCTGAAGCAGGGCTCGAACTCACAAATCATGAGGTCATGACCTGAGCCAAAGTCATATGCTTAGCTGACTGAGCCACCGAGGCCCCTTTAAATTTTTTTTTTTTTTAACTGTTTATTTGTTTATTTTGAGTGAGAGGGAGAGAGAGAGAGACAGAATCCCAAGGAGACTGTGCTGTCAGCACGGAGCCGACGTAGCGGCTCAAACCAACAAACTATGAGTCCATGACCTGAGCTGAAATCAAGAGTCAGATGCTTAACTGACTGAGCTACCCAGGCATCCCTAAAAGAAATGGAATCTTTTAAGAAATTTGACAAAATAGGTTGTTTTTTATTTTAACGTTAGTTCTTCAACCTTCAGATTTTGCCCTTATTCCAAGAGGCTGAAGATAAAAACAGACTTTTACGAACTGTGGCAGGTGGAGGTTTGGAAACAATTAGCAATCTGAAGGCTAAGTGGGATAAATTTGAGTTGATGATGGAAAGTCACCAACTTATGATTAAAGATCAGGTAAGAACCATTTAGTCATTTTGTTAAAGTGGAAACTTGATTTTTTTTCTCACTGAAGATTTCTGGCTTAGATTTATTCCCTTGTAGCTCAGGTAGGTAAGAATTTGACATTGTGGATGGAATTGGACTCTCTTAGTACTTCCATACAGTAAAACACTTTATTTAAATGATCCTTTCATTAGTTTGTGTTTATATCCTGCCATATAAGGAATTCAGGTAATCTCATTTTCAGTTTTCCTTATGAGTGAATAGGCTTGCTTACTATGACTTTTAAGGGGACACCTGGTAGTTAGACACACCTGTTGTGCTTACTCTTCTGCACAGAGACTGGGACACACGCCCTGGGTCATGCAGCTCTGTGCTGGCTGGCACGACTGGTGGTCATTGGTCAGACAAGTTCTACCACATCAGCTTTGCTGATAGCTGTGGTGGAGGCGCTGGGCACATGGACGAGTTTTTAATGATGATGCAGGTTGTTTATCTCTTGTTCTTGATTATTTATGGTCTGAGTCTGTATTTTTGACATCGTAATTTTATTGTACTTGGAGTCAGTAATTGAAAACATTCTATTGAAAAATTTGTTCTGGTGTTTTATCACCTCTAAATAGAAAGTGTCAGAAATAAAATGTGAAAATAAAGTGAGACTTTATCTAAACTGAATTATGTAAACTCTTTTGTCTCATAGATTGAAGTGATGAAAGGGAATGTCCAGTTGCGTCTTCAGATCTATTACCAAGAATTGGAAAAATTTAAAGCTCGTTGGGACCAACTAAAGCCTGGTGACGATATTATAGAAACTGGCCTGCAGAGTACTCTTGATAAAAGTGCCAAGTCAATAAAAGAGAAAAAGATTGAGTTTGATGATCTTGAAGTCATAAGGAAAAAGCTTGTGTATGTTTTTTCTTTAAAATGGATAGTTGTCATTTTGATTTCTATTTCTATGTATTAAGCCAAAATATGTATTAATACATATATTTCTATGTACTAAGCCAATACATATATTTCTATGTATCTTTAGAAAGTGTTCCTTATTAGTAACTTTCTTATATCTGTCTTAGTCTTTCTTTATGAACTTGTGCAGTTTAAAAAAATTTTTTTTAATGTTTTATTTATTTCTGAGAAGGAGAGAGAGAGAGCGAGCAAGCGAGCAGGGGAGGGTCAGAGAGAGAGGAGATACAGAATCCGAAGCAGGATCCAGGCTCTGAGCTGTCAGCACAGAGCCCAACATGGGGCTCAAACCCACGAACCGTGAGATCATGACCTGAGCCGAAGTTGGACACTCAGCCGACTGAGCCACCCAGGCGCCCCTGAACTTTTGCAGTTTTAAAAATAATAATTCTAAGTGCTTATGCTACTCCTGTCTTAGGAGTTGTGGGTAGAGTATATAAGGATATTAAAAGAAGCAAATCTCTGGTTAGGTTTAGAAACAGAACAGAAAACTGAGTTTATTTAGAAGTTACACTGGGAGTTGGAATACTTGGCTTTCTGTGATTTCATTGTAGTCAAAAATGAGGAATATGAAATTAATGGAAAATTGCTTTCAGAGACCCTGAGAAGAAAAATGAACCTACAACAATAATACGAGGTTTCCAAGGAAAAAATTGTTGTTTTATGTTACAAAGTATTAAGTTTAAGCATTATTTTAGGTTTAGTCTCTTAAGCAAATGCTTCCATAAGATAATGGTCTTCATGTGTGAATGAAGGTTTTAGGACCAGTTAGATGAAGGATATCTTATATTCTGGAATCTAATCCTTGGGTATTAATATTAACCTCTTCTCAGTCCATGAATATCTATCATTCTCAGTATTTACACTATTATCATTTATGACCTAAGATGGACTTAAAATATAGTTATCAACTCCACTTTGACTCCTGTGGAGAAATGCATGTTTATGAATTTAAAAGAGGTTATACTTAAGTAGTTAAAGTAAAATTCTTATGCAGTCCCCACTGTCTACCTTCCCTATCAAATATGCACACACACACAGGGAATGCAGTTAAATAAGCTAAGTGATATTTAACAGTTTTTAAAATCTGATGATATTTCACTCTTTGTTTCCATAGTGATGATTGCCATCATTTTGGGCTAGAAGAGCCCAGCTTGTCTTTGGCAGATAGCATCTCTAAGGACATTGAGAGCTGTGCACAAATTTGGGCCCTTTATGAAGAGTTTCAGCAGAGGCTTGAGGAAATGGCCTGTGAAGATTGGATTACTTTACGGTTTGAGTCATAAACATTATTTAGATTCTTGTAATTTGGTAGTGTTTTTTGGGAGGTACATTTTGAGGTGTATTCCTGGTATGTTACAGGACCAAGACACATGTGTTTGAAGAATTTTTGGTGAATTGGCATGACAGATTAAGGAAAGTTGAAGAACATTCGGTTATGACGGTGAAATTACAATCAGAAGTTGACAAATACAAAGTAAGATAGCTTTACTTACTGTACTATTTTTGAATGAGATTTGCACCTTTCATATGTCTTTTAATTATATAGCTGAGGGAGCTGTACTTGTAGCTTCTGATTTTTAATGATTCCATTACATGAACAAAATAGGAAGTATGGAGTAAAACATAGATATTATTGATATTTCTGCTACTGTTTTGAAAAGTTATAGCTAAGAAATTTATAGTTAAAGTTAAACTGGAGTGTTTATACCTCTTAGAGCAATTTAGGATCTGAGTCATTTAGCATATTTAGGATATAGGTCATTTCCTAAAATAATAAAAATAGAAACATTTTAGGTCATGTTTTCAAATCTGTCACGCTACAAAGGAAAATTTGCATGTATCCACGGTAGTGTTTAATAAATTATATACGATTCTATTTGAGAATTTGATTTCAAGTTTGTTAAAGGTAATAGAGTAATTAAAATTTTTATAGCTGATCATAAAAGGAAATAACAGTTTGCATTTTGACACATATTCTTGTGTGTACGTCTGTCTTTTGTCTTCTCTTTGAACAGACCGTAATTCCTGTCTTGAAATACGTCAGAGGGGAGCATCTTTCTCCAGATCACTGGCTTGACCTTTTTCGTCTACTTGGCCTTCCTCGGGGCACTAGCCTGGAGAAATTAATGTTTGGTGACCTCCTCAGAGTAGCTGATACAATTGTTGCCAAAGCTTCAGACCTTAAAGTAAGAATACTTGTTTAAATATCTCATGAACACAGCCTTTGTTAACATATGGTTTTGCTTTGTATTTTATTGAAGTAAAACAGCAAGTTAAATTATTTTCTTCTCTTAATATAGTGACAGTGTTCCACTAGTCCATTCCTCTTTCTTTAGTAACACATCTGAATCTATACAGGAGTGTAGAAGCAATGGAAACCCCTTCCCTGAGAGAAAGAAGACGATACGAAAAAAAAAAAAATCTTGGTTTAAGAATGGAGTCAGCTTTAATCAAAAAGCAAACCAATACAAATCATGTTACATAAAATACATTTAAAATCTTGGGGTATATTATAAATACAAGCTAAGAGATAGCAAAATCCAGAGAGTTATACCAAGAACCAGGTTGCAAATCAGGTTTAGGAAAGGGCTCTGGTCAAAGGAGAAATGGTACAGCCTTCGGGCATCAGCAGCGGCAGACTCTCTGTGTGGCGTTCTGCCTGTTTGGTGTAAAAGTAAAAGGACTTTTGACGTCAGGTTATTTTCTTCCCTGTTTAATAGGTGTATCTTCGTGTTTGTTCGGATTCCTGGAGCCTGTTTAGATAGTGGTGCGTTTATGGAGCATGACCGCTGTAGAGGAGGATTATTCATCACCTCACATGTATCAGAACTTAAACTTAAGTTCACTGCACGTTTTGAAGGCTGTAAAGTTTTAAATAAGCCTGACTATTTTTGTGTTTTGTGATGAATTCTTAAGTTTTCTTTCTTTTTTAAAAGTAAAAAGCTTATGGCAGATCTTTAATATTACACTTTGACTATGTGAGCGTGGATACTTTGTATCTGATATCTCCTGATGCCTTAGCTGGTAATTAATTCTTTTGGATTAAATGTAAAATATATTCACTTATTTTTTCTTTAATGTAAAAAGCCAAGTAAAATATATTGTCTTACAAAGTAAATATTGTATGGTTTATTTATATAATTAATGTTGAAAAGGAAATATGTATATTTTATGTTAAATAGGATTTAAATAGTCGGGCACAAGGTGAAGTTACAATCAGAGAAGCTTTACGTGAACTCGATCTTTGGGGAGTTGGAGCGGTATTTACATTGGTTGATTATGAAGACAGCCAAAGTCGAACTATCAAGCTGATTAAGGACTGGAAAGACATCGTAAATCAAGTTGGAGATAATAGATGCCTTCTTCAGTCCTTAAAGGATTCTCCTTATTATAAGGGATTTGAAGATAAAGTATCCATTTGGGAAAGGAAACTTGCAGAATTAGACGAATACCTACAGAATTTAAACCACATTCAGAGGAAGTGGGTGTATCTGGAGCCCATATTTGGCCGTGGAGCCTTGCCAAAGGAGCAGACACGCTTCAGCAGGGTTGATGAAGATTTTAGGTGAGCACAGCTACCTGGGGCAGAGACATATGCAGCAGTCTGTTATTTGCCTCGCGAGGTGCTTAACATGCGTTGATTACTTTGACGTTATGAGTGTCATCTGTGCCTTCAACGTGTTTCTCCGTTGGATCCTTGTAAGGGCCGTTTTCTCTCATTCGGCCGTTTACTTCTTGAACCGTGTTGATCTGACTCCTGTCTTTACTACGCCACCTCACATTAACAGCAATGTGACTACAGGATGAGAGGAATCATGATAGTCCTAAGAGCTACTCTTTCCCACACTTACCCACTACTTTCCTGTTGTAAATTTGGTGGCCATGTTCCATGCCTCATTTTACCTCAACTCCGACTAGAATTTAACAAATGCTGAGCAATTCTTGTTGGGGAGTTTCTTCCCTTGGCTTCTGGGATAAGGTCCTCGGTTTTCTGGCCATCCGGCTGGGTCCCCTTCTAGTTCCTAGTTCTCAGGCCTTTCTGAACATCCAGATGTGGACATTCCATGAGATTTAGGCTCTGAGTCTCCTGTCACTCTGTCACGCTCCGTGGGCGGTCCCAGCCACTCTTCAGTCTTCGTCCACCTGTCGAGCCCTGTTTCTCTCCTGAGCTCCGGCAGTGGAACATCGTCAGCGTGCCAAAACTAGCTTCACGGGCAGATCTCGTTAGCTCAGATCCTCTGCTCCTGGCTTTCTTAGTACCTGACTGCTCAGAGCGGAAACATCATGGATGTGTGACCTCTCCCCGTACCTCCACATCCACGAGGTTGCTGCATTTGTTCATTCTGATGGACCTGCCCCAACTATCTCGGTGTATCTTTGTGTCTCTCCTTCTTTGCCTTTGTTCTCAGCTACTTCTGTTGTCACTGCCTTGGACCGTGGCCTCACTCGGGCTAGTGCTCGTCCTCAGCGGAGAGCCTCCTGCGTGGCCGCCACGGTGGTCTTGTACCAGTGACTTTTTGTGGCCTCTTTCCTTGAATTCTTCAGTAAAAGTGTCGAGAGGTTTCCCGTTGTTCTGAGGATAAAGTGTAGTCTCCTTGTCCGCTTCGTAGCCTTCTCGTGCTCTCCCTGCTCGCTGTGGGGACGCCAGCCGTGACTTTCTTAAACATTTCGAGCCCTTCCCAGGATCTTTGCCAAAGTGTCCCCTCCTGCTCACTGATGTCTTGTTTTTATGTACCATGCAGACTCAGCGTACTTCGTCACAGAAGCCGTAGATTAGGGATTGCCCTGTTCGCTACTTTAAAAATATCTGTACTTTTCCTTGTTAGTATTTATCATAATTTTATTTAAATATTTTGAGGAAATATTTAGTATCTTTCTCACTGGACCCTTATCTTTTCTTTTTTTTTTTTTTTTTTTAACAAATAGTTTATTGTCAAGTTGGTTTCCATATAACACCCAGTGCTCATCCCCACAAGTGCCCTCCTCTGTGCCCATCTCCCCCCTCGCCCCCATATTCATCCATCCTCAGTTTGTTTCTCAGCATTCAAGAGTCTCTCACGGTTTGCCTCTCTCCCTCTCCCCCACCATTTCCCCCCTTCTTCTCCCCCCATGGTCCTCCGTTAAGTTCCTCCTAATCCTCCTATACGTGCAAACATATGATATTTGTCCT
>NW_024081579.1:332459-346608 GCF_003009895.1 Hyaena hyaena
GGGAGTTCTAGTGTTAGTTTCCTGAGGGACCTCCACACTGTTTTCCAGAGGGACTGCACCAGTTTACATTCCCACCAACAGTGGAGGAGGGTGCCCGTTTCTCCACATCCTCGCCAGCATCTAGAGTCCTCTGATTTGCTCATTTTAGCCACTCTGCCTGGCGTGAGGTGGTATCTCAGTGTGGTTTTGATGTGTATTTCCCTGATGAGGAGGGACGCTGAGCATCGTTTCATGTGTCTGTTAGCCATCTGGATGTCCTCCTTGGAGAAGTGTCTGTTCATATCTTCTGCCCATTTCTTCACTGGGTTGTTTGTTTTTCGGGTGTGGAGTTTGGTGAGTTCCTTATAGATTCTGGATGTTAACCCTTTATCTGATATGTCGTTTGCAACTATCTTTTCCCATTCCGTTGGTTGCCTATTAGTTTTGTGGGTTGTTCCTTTGCCGTGCAGAAGCTTTTAATCTTGATGAGGTCCCAGTCGTTTATTTTTGCTCTTGATTCCCTTGCTTTTGGGGATGTGTCAAGTAAGAAGTTGCTGAGGTGGAGGTCAAGGAGGTTGTTTCCTGCTTTCTTCTCTAGGGTGTTGATAATTTCCTGTCTCACGTTCAGGTCACTGGACCCTTATCTTGATGAGATAGGGCTAAATATTTGTTTAGTGAATGAGTGAAATAAGAGAATTTGCAATATGGTAGGGAAAAATGGTAATGGGCACGTGGTGAGCTCAGTTGGTGGAGTGTGAGTCGTGAGTTCGAGCTCCACATTGGATGTAGATTCCTTATGGAAGAAAATATATTTAAAGATGGTAATGGGCCATTACTAATTTTTAGCATTATTTCTTAGAAGAAACATAGTGATATTTTGCTTTTATAATAGTGTTACCTCTAGTTTTTTTTCAGCAGGTAACAAATGTCTCAATATTTATCTTTCAGCCAAAAACTGTTAAAATAGAGGTAAAAATAACTTTTTTCTTCTGTAGATCAATAATGACTGACATCAAGAAAGACAATAGAGTCACAACGTTAACTACTCACGCAGGAATCAGAAATTCACTGCTGACGATACTTGATCAGCTTCAAAGATGTCAGAAATCATTAAATGAATTTTTGGAGGCATGTTCTTTAAAAATATTTATATAACAAATTATAAAATACTCTATGAGTTTTCCAAAAAGATAAGCTATTCTTTGTTTTTATTAGGAAAAACGCTCAGCATTTCCAAGGTTTTATTTCATCGGGGATGATGACCTGTTGGAGATTCTGGGCCAGTCTACTAGCCCGTCCGTGATTCAGTCTCATCTTAGAAAGCTGTTCGCTGGTAAGAGTCCGCATTTCTTCAGCAGGTACTCACTGCGTTTCAGTTACCTGCCAGGCAGAGTATTAGGCTCTGAGGTAACCTCTTGAATTAATGCATGTCATACATTCAGGAGGAATTTATATTTTGGTGGGACAGACAGCCTAGTCAGTCGACACATGGACAGCACTGGCCATGGTGGACACACGTATGTGCTGTTGTGACTCGTCTGTGGAGCCTGTTAGCTCACTTCTAGGGCACCCTGAACTGATATGTAGGGATGGACCCGAAGAACGCATCGGCCAGGACCCGTCTGAAGAACTGTGTGAGGGTGGAAGAAAACTGCTATGCGGAGGCCTAGGAGTGACAGGGAACGGCCTCTGCATGGTGGAGTTGAAGGTTCCCTGCATGCCGTCCGGGTGGAGGCACTCGAGGGCAGTTACTGAGAGCAGAAGGTCTGGGACAGAGGTGTGCTGTGCGGGTGATAGTTAGGCTGTGGAGCAGGTGAGGTGACCTGGTGATCGGCGTGTGGTGATGGTGCCTGGGGATCAGTGATCAGGCCAAATTTGGTTCGTAGACAGATATTTCCTTTCCTTTTCCTTTTCCTTTTCTTTTCTTCTCCTTTTCTTTTCTTTTTCCTTTTCTTTTCTTTTTATTATTTTAAATGTTTATTTACTTTTTATAATGTCTTATTTATTTTTGAGATCAAGAGAGACAGAGCATGAGTGGGGGAGGGACAGAGAGAGAGAGAGACAGAATCTGAAGCAGCTCCAGGCTCTAAGCTGTCAGCACAGAGCCCAACACAGGGCTTGAACTCACAGACTGCAAGATCATGACCTGAGCCGACATCAGACACTTAGCCAACTGAGCCACCCAAGCACCCGTTAATGTTTAATTAGTTTTTGAGTTGTGGCAGAGGATCTGAAACAGGCTCCAGGCTCCATGCTGACAGCACAGAGCCTGACGCAGGGCTTGAACCCATGAACTGCGAGATCACGACCTGAGCCGAAGTCGGACGCCCAACTAACTAAGCCCCTCAGGCACCCTCACAACCACATAGTTTTCAAGTTTAAAAGAGAGATTAGTCCGAATGTAGCCACGCCTGTTGTGGTCTAGAGCCACTTTCAAGCTGCAGGTGCAGAGCAGAGAAGTTGCCACTGAGAGCATAGAGCTGTGAAAACCTCACATGTTTAGTTCCTCTGCTTCACAGCAGCATATACTAACCTGTGTATGTGTGAAGCCTTCAGTCCTTTATCTCAGCTGTGATTTGGGCTGTGGGAGGCCTGGAGAGAGCACTTGGCATCCGCAGGCTCACGTTCAAACTCTGCCTCCACTCTCTCCATTTCGGTTCCTACTTTAAATTGAGTGTTTTTCCTAAGATCAAAATTAGGTAATGTATTTAAACTGTTTTTGTATACCGTAAAATAAAGTACAAATCTGGGGAAAGGGAAGTCCCATTTGCCCTCTCCCTTTCTTCTTTTGTCTCTCAGTGTATTTTTTTTTAACTGTTCATTTATATAGTTTTGAGAGAGCATGCGTGTGTGTGAGGCAGGGAGGGACAAAGAGAGAGAGAGAGAGTCTCAAGCGGGTTCTGCACTATCAGCACAGAGCTTGATGCACGGCTCGAACTTGCAAACTGTGAGATCATGACCTGAGCTGAAACCAAGAGTCATATGCTTAACTGACTGAGCCACCAGGTGCCCTGTCAGTCTGTGTTCTTAAGTACTCATTTGTGTCTGGTCTGTTATTGCTCACCAGAGTGCTTTTGAGATCCCTGCAACTACATTTTGTTCCTTTTCATTGTGGAGTAATTTTCCATTGTTTGAGCATGTCAGCCATTAATTCACCTGTTTGTGGGCATTTGGGTTGTTGTCACTTTTTGGTTAGGAAAAGCTTTTCTGTTATATGGAGGAACTAATATAATTGTAATACGTAATGCATATTATGAGGTATATATTATACATTCTGTGGTAACAGTGTATCTTGTTTAATAATTATACCTTTAATCTTGTTGCCTTTCCATTGTTCTTGTTTATTATAGGTATTAACAGTGTGTGCTTTGATGAAGAATCAAAACATATAACTGCAATGAAATCTTTAGAAGGGGAAGTTGTACCTTTTAAAAACAAAGTTCTGATCTCAAACAATGTAGAGGTAAGTAATTCTTTTTCAAGTGTGAAAATAAAAAGAATGAACGGTATGAACTTTGTATCAAAAATAAATTAGTTGATCTGTAGGGCTGACTTAGTCGAATGTAGGCCTTTTAGGAAACTCCTCTTGTATCTTAAAAAATAATGCGGCACTTGAGTGGCTCAGTTGGCTAAGTGTCTGACTCTTGACTTTGGCTCGCGTGATGATCTTATCGAGCCTCATGTCAGGCTCTGCTCTGACAAGATACTAATATGAGTTCAACTTATTAGCTATGTGACTTGGAATCACAGCTTTCCTGTCTATCAAATACTCATTTTACTATCTGTTGCAAAGATGGTTGAAAATTACATGAGGTAGCCGGCTTTACACCATATAGTGTTGGGAACGTAAGTATGCAACAGGTACTTGTATAAGATGATTTGTTTCAAAGGTGGAATGAAAATTTCTTACTGACTCTCACACTCCGAAAATGTGTTGTACGAGATGATTGTTTTATGAGACGATTTTTTAAAAGATGATTTAGGTGAACAAGTAAGCTTGAAACGAATGCATTTATGGGACAACTGTTGATCCAGTGGTCCTGGAGGACTGGACGTGAGCTGTCCAGGACGCCTGACAGGTGTGCAGTCAAAGCCAGACGGTGTTCGATGGCATCACATTGAACCGTAATCTTCACGTTCCAGAGTAATCTTCAAACTAGCAGTTGGGCCCCATGCCTTACCTCGCACCTAACTCTACAGTTCAGCGAAATGCCTAGTCCTGGTTAGGGCTCAGCATTTTATTGGATGTCAATTACAGAAATGAGGTGATTGAAAGCACACTTTTCTAAAGTAGCTCCCATGTTTGTGTTTGGTAAAGAGGTTTGTTTCTGTTGTTTGCCTTCCTTCCCTTCCCTCCTTCCTTCTTTCCTTCGAGTTTATTTTTTTTTTTGTGAGAGTGAGAGAAAGAGCCCAAGCAGGGAAGGGACAGAGGTGGGTGGATAGAGAGAATCCCAAGTAGGCTCTGTGCCGTCAGCACAGAGCCTGACGTGGTCTCAAACCCATGACCTGTGAGATCATGACCTGAGTTGAAATCAAGAGTCGGACGCTTAACTGACTGAACTCCCAGGCGCCCCTGTTGTTTGCCCTTCTTGTAGTTGGGAACAGATGCACAGAGAGAGGAGGAGCTTCAGTGTGAGCAGCTGGCCAGAGCGGTTCTGTCAGCAGAGAAAGCGTGGGTTCTGGATGCCCTGGCCCAGGGTGGGTGGGGCGGGTAGGGGCAGAGCAAGTGTCCGGGCCGTGTGCTCCGAGGTCCTCATGCCTCAGCTTCTAGAAATCCTGGCCTGGGTTGAGGGGTGGGGGGAGCGGAGCAGGTGTCCAGGCCTTGTGCTCAGACGTTCTCGTGCCTGAGCTTCTGGATGCCTGGCTGGGACTGACGATAATGAAATGAAGGGGTTACTTTGCTTGTATTATATTCGTTTGTAGAGGTGATGATAGGTACAGCTAACTATACTTTCATGGGTTTTCATACTTAACCCTTATCCTAACAGGTGAAAAAATTATTTTCTTCAAATTATTTCAGTCCTTTATTAATAAAATAAATAGGTCCCGTAATACAGTTTTGGGAGAGTGATGGTCAATAAGAAATTATAGCCCTGCTTCCTGAAATCAGTGAACAGCATCTGTCAACAGAGTGTGTATTTGTTTCATGACTTGTGTATATCATTTTAAATTTTATTTTCAGACCTGGTTAAATGATTTAGCCTTGGAAATGAAGCAGACCTTGAAACAGTTGTTGGTAGAATGTGTCACTGCTGGACGAAGTTCTCAAGGTGCTATTGACCCATCGTTGTTCCCTTCACAGGTAAGGGGCTTCTGTCTGGAAGGGAGGGAGGCCCGATGTGTCGGTATACCACCTGACGCTGAGGCCAGGCCTGTCGGACCACAGGCATCTCTTTGTCCGGCAGTTACACTGACCGGTTGCTTCGCTTCTGAGTCTTCGTTTCTTTAGCTGTCAGGCGTGACGGAAGTGCGGCACGGGCTTAGCTCAGATGTGTTCAGGCAGAAGGCGTGCCAAGGGCACAGCGGCTCAGGCCAGTGGGGAATGACTTGAGGCAGTCGGTCTCGTGGGAGTTTTCTGGTCCTAGAAGATGAGTCCATCGAGGATGGAGAGGCGCAGGCCTACAACACTGTCCCTGCCGCTCCCGCGGGGTCACCCGAGAGCTTGGAGCAGGAAGAGGTCGGCGGGTGTCGGTGCAGGCCGGGAACACGGCCGTGGCGCTGGCATGCGGGCCGGGAAGCACGGCGCTAGTTTGCACCAGCTCACCGGTCGTGGGAACTCCTACCTGGAGCACCAGCTGTCGGCCTGCATCATGCAAGACGTGTTCCAAGGCTCGCCCAGGCGTGGCGGTGAGAGCCGTGCTTAGGGTTTGCCTGCTGGCTGCCGGGGGCTCGGCCTTCCCAGACCTAGTTCTCAGGGACTGTGAGGGCTGGGCCTTGAGGTGCTCTCTGATTCCCCACAGGAAAGACTGCCCTGCTCAGTGTTCCATGCTTTCCACAGAAAAACGTGTAGTCGCTCTTGGCACATGTTTTATGTTCTTTTAAAGCAGGAGACATGAAATAGGAAGCTTCAGGCATTGTAGATTCTTAGCCATTTTACCTTTCGTGTCATTTGTATTTTACAGCATTTTGAGGGACACTAAAATATGCTTTAAAAATTCTTGTTAAGTTTGTAGAGAAAATTAAGAGTAATCATCAACAAGTAATGATGGCATTGCAAAGTCGGAGGTGAGCTGCTTTATTACTTCTGCAAATGTTCCCTATTCCTGTCATCTTCCAGGAATGATTTAAGTGAACCTAGCCTAAAAGACAAAATATGAAAAAACCCACAGAAGTAAGGATTGTCTAGCGATTGGCTGGGGGGCATGACAGTTGTGGGAGGAGGTGTGCGGGGAGAGACAGGAAAGGAGAGGCAGCTGTGAGATCAGAGCCCGCAGCTGACCTTGGGGCTCTCACGCAGCCAGGCGACAATGTGGAAGGCACACCCTGTGAGCAGTTGATTCTCCATACAAACAGGGACACGTACAAGTAGGAATGGTTCCTTTCCAGCCCAAACCGAGAATTCTAGTGTCTTAGCTGTTAATGCCAAGAAAAATTGGTCTCAAGAGCATTTATGTAGGGGAGTGAGTGGTGCACCTGCTGCCTGAGTATCTGGTTCAACCTGCTATATATACTCTTCATTCACGTCTCTTACGGCAGTTTTGTAAGGACCTCAGATCATGTGGAGAAGGAACTTTCTTGCCTGGGAAAGAGACAGTGTGCGGAGTGGCAAAAATCTGACAGACCTTGGGTTTTTGACTTTTTGTCAACATACTCTGAGTGACGCATCTAGGCATGCACTTAAGAGGCTATCATGATAGGTCCATTGCCAATTTACATTGGAGATTAAATTGTACACTGTTGGCCAAGTACAGTTGGTGGCTGTTAGACTTCGGGTGATTAATAATGGTAGTGCCCGTCCAGATATCCCGATGGTAGCATACTCCAGGATTAGGATTAGCCGGGACTGTATTTTGACTCCCATTTTGTTGCCTCTCACGGAAATTGTATAGCAGACTGCTAAAAATTGAGATTATTGATGTGCATTTATAATGCAGAAATTCAGCAGTAGTGTCGGAAAGCAAATTCACATATGTGAGTCTTAGTTTGGCAGTAGCAAGTGAACATTTTCCTATGGAAATTAAAAGCAAAGTCTGTTCTAAAAAACCAGATTTGGATCTGCTTAAATGCTTTGTACACCTGATCAAGGAAGCTGATGAGTTTGTCCTACAAATCTGGGGGGTTTATTTTGCCCCAGACAGAATTGTTCTTCCTTTGGAGAATGATATTTAATGCTCCTTGCACAATTACATCTATACAGTGTTTGATGAAATGATATGAATACAAGTAACACACAGCCTCATCTGTGCTAAGTAAAATGTGCACTTGGATAACTGAATGACTTAATCTGATAAGTAGAAGCATTTGATGGTATTCATCTGCGTGCTGAGAAGTATATACCTGAAAAGCACTGTTCTGTAGTAACCGGTGAGCAGTCTTAGTATTTTCATGTGGTCATGTTTCATGTCTTTAGTTTATAAGAGGATACTGGCTTTCTGTGTTCATGTAAGAACTGTACCAAACATTTAACTATAAGGTGCCAAAGGTTAGTGTTTAAAAGTAGAACTGTTTACCTACTTTCTGTTTATGGGTATTAGTCTGAAAGATTACAACAACTTATTTTAAGATAAAATTAGAATTTTGAGGAGCTCCTGGGTGGCTCATTGGATCAAATGTCCAACTCTTGATTTAGGCCCAGGTCATGATCTCATCGTTTGTGATTTCGAGCCCTGTTTCAGGCTCTGTGCTGACAGTGTGGAGCCTCCTTGGGATTCTCTCTCTCTTTCTCTCAAAGTTAATAATTAATACATTAATTAAAACAATTAGAATTTGGAAATTTTAGACTTTAGTAGTATACTGGGATTATTCTGGACTGCTAGTATATTACCATTTTACTAGATAGAATGCAGCATACACTGATACCCTTGCATCCTTGCAAGGAAGCCATTTATAATGGGGAGAGTGCAGAGAAGAAAGGACAGACCTCGTAGGGTACAGTGAGCTTGGTGGGTTGGAGGACAGAAGCCAGGTGCGCAGCGGGGGGCCATAGGAGGCAGGTTGGTGGTGAGCTGGGGCAGCGGCATACCTGCTTTCTTGCGGCCGTGTGGTTCTGCGTTGTCTCAGGTGCCAGTAACACATCCCAGTAGGCCTGGTGCAACCAGAAATCCAGAAAAGTGTCTTTCCTTATGTTCATGAAATATTTCTAAGTAAGTTATCTTTTAAAAATATTTTTTCTCCTTATCCATTAGATACTCTGTTTGGCAGAGCAGATTAAGTTCACTGAAGATGTAGAAAATGCTATCCAAGATCATAGTCTTCATCAGATTGAAACCCAGCTGGTGACTAAGTTAGAGCACTATACTAGCATCGATACGAGTTTGGAGGATCCAGGGAACACTGGTATGAAAATTGTTCCATGTTTTGCCTACTTTTCGGTTGTTTGAACTTTTTTTTTGTTATTCAATCTTATCTGTTGTGTTTTTGACTGTATCAGACAATGATCTATTTCAGAGGTTAGTTTGGGAATAAGAATATACAGGGGCGCCTGGGTGGCTTAGTCGGTTAAGCGTCTGACTTTTCGCTTAGGTCATGATCTCGCGGTCCGTGGGTTCGAGCCCCGCGTCGGACTCTGTGCTGACTGCCAGCTCAGAGCCTGGAGCCTCTTTCGGTCTGTGACTCCCTCTCTCTCTGACCCTCCCCTGCTCGCTCTGTCTCTCTCTCTCTCCTAGAAATAAATAAAACATTAATAAAAAAAAAAAAAGGAATAAGAATATACATACTTTTATGTCGTACTTAGAATTGGTCATAGTTTAAATGATTGTGGAAACCTTACCCCTGTACAGGTGTCCTTACCCTCCTCTATTTGTGTAGTAGCTGTCCTGTGTATTACATCTGCATGCACTGGAACCTCTGAGTTACGGTACAGTTTTTGCATTTAACTGTTGAACGTGCCTTAAAGGACAGGAGAAGCGTGTCCCTTGCTTTCAGCTGGGTGTCCCCGCCGCTCCGGCTCTGCCTGCGCCCCGGGGCTCCCTGGAGGACGTCCTGGGCATTTCTTCCAGCGTGGGGTTATGGGCTGAAGTCTCTCTCCTACAGCTTCCTTCATCTGGGAGTGCTTTTTTTCACCCTTGCTCTTGTAGTGAATTGGATTGTTTTCATTCTTTGCACGTTGAATGATGTGGGATGATACCCTGGACACTTTGAACCTTGTGTTATGAATGTCCAGGTCTTGTTTAAGTCCCTGGGACAGTGCTGATATTTTATGTTAGCAGTTAGTAGGTCTTGTTGGATTCAGGCTGCACGTGCCAGGCAGCCTTCTGTGGTTTGTGGTTCTGATGCCACTTCTCTTTTCAGAGTCTCTGAGTCATGTGTGCGATCGTCAGGTCACTGTGCTGTGCTCCTGCAACGGTCACAACTTGGTAAACCAACTCGGCTTCCGCCGTGGTCTTTGCAGCACTGTTGAGATGGCTTTCATGGATGCGCACTCTAGCGGCCAGCTCTCTGAGTGTCTGGTTCTGTGGCTAGGATGCGGTCTGCATTGCCTGGGGCGGCGGAGAGCCCAGGAGTCATAAATGAGTTCCTAGGGTCCCTTTCCCCATCCCTCCATCTCCGTGCTCTTCACAGGACTATGTAGTTTTCTGGCTCCTATTCTGGCCAGAAAGCCAGCATTTCCTGTGCTCTGACCTGCTCACTTTCTGTGACTGTGTCTGTGTCCTGAGGCAGTTGATGGCAGAAGAGAGAGAGGAGAGCACCTGGGGTTCTTCCTGGTCTCCAGGGATCCCAGGTTCAGTGATTTCAGAGGCAGGTTCCCTTCCTTCAGGGTGTAGGCCCCTCACCCTTCGTCCTCAGCCCGTCTGCGCTGCTGGCTGCATTGCTTCCAGAGAGAGCACAGGAAAAGCACAAACCCGCCACTGGTTTGGTGACACATGGTCTTGCTCCTAAATAGCAGCCGAGTGCCTGTTGCCCATGTTTTATACTTGTGGTCAGAGGGGGAAGCCGGCTGGAGTGTGCTAACTTCGTGTGTCAGGAGCCGCAGCCCTCTCTCACTCAATTTTGATGCCTTATCTTCACAGGAAAATTCTTATTTCTTACTGGTGGATTTGACATTTGTTTCACTTGTTATATTCCTATATCATTCAATTGTGTCATGAAATTACCATTTAAATTCCTTTTAAAAATCTGTGTACATATGTACTAAGAACAGACATCACAGGCTAACGTTTTCTTCAAATAATTTACTTGTGTACAGAATCTGGCATTTTGGAGCTTAAACTTAAAGCACTAATTCTTGATATCATTCATAACATTGATGTGGTAAAGCAGTTAAACCAAGTTCAAGTTCATACAACTGAAGACTGGGTCTGGAAAAAACAAGTCAGATTTTATATGAAAAGTGATCACACTTGTTATGTTCAAATGGTGGATTCTGAACTTCAGTATACTTACGAGTACCAGGTATGTACTTGTGGCAAGAGTGTTTTATTTTTTCAGTTAAAAATTACTTATTTTAACAGAAATTTGCTGTTGTATGAAAGAATTTTATTTTAGTCATAACTTGTAAGAATATTTTTTGTGTGACTGTTTTCTGTTTCATCATAACTAAGAAGAGCTATGTTGGAGAAATATTTACAGAAAAGCTAAGTAGTGGTGAGGCTGCACTGCATTTCGACAGCAGCTGGGCTCTCCCTTTAACCCGGGGAGGATGGAACACCGACCCCCCAGAAGCCGCCCGGCCGGGCCCCCTCCCACGATGCCATGGGTAGCACCATCTCAGCCACGCCAGAGCATGCTAGCTGAAGGCCATCAGTATGTGTGACGAAAGAGTGTCCAGACACACAGCCTAGCTCACGGACTGTGTTCTCAACACCGCAGCTGCGTGCGCTCCGCCGTTTCCCATCTCGAGTCTGACTTCAGAACCTGGGGACAGTTAGCTTAATGAGGATATGTCAGGGGGGCTGCCGGAGTGTGTTTGCAGACCGCAAACTGTCTACCTCAGTTACAGAGAAGCTCTGCAAACTGCAACTGGAATTGGAATCTGTTTTCCCTAAAACTTAGGAGAAATTTCGAGACCTATTTGAGCTAAAATTATTAATTTCATATAGCATTTTTCAGAATAATTACATTTGAGTCTCTAAAATGGTTCTAACTTATGAAGATCATAAGATTCAGGGAAATAATTGATGTGAATTGTAAAATACAAAATAGGATGATTACGGTATCCTATAGTTTTGGATTTTTTTGCCTTAGTACTAGGTCTTTGTGCCATTAACAAGAACCAGAGAGACTAGAAAACCTAACTGTATATTAAGTGCGGATGGGGTAGATCCCATGCTTGAGAATAATTAAGTTTAATTTTTAACTTTGTGCGCTTTAAAACGCTTCTTTCACTAAAAAAATTTTTGGTTATTTTTCTATGTTAACAACTTTAACTTTTTTGTTGCCCCGTTAGCTTTTTAACTAGTCCCACAGCTCCAAGTTTGTAATGTTGAGCAAAGTGTGAACATTCACTCTTTCCATCTCCCTCGAGCAGGGCAATGCTCCCAAGCTGGTTTACACGCCGCTGACGGACAAGTGCTACCTGACTCTGACGCAGGCCATGAAGATGGGCCTGGGGGGAAACCCGTACGGGCCGGCGGGGACCGGGAAGACTGAGTCGGTGAAGGCCTTGGGTGGACTGCTAGGGAGACAAGTGTTAGTTTTTAATTGTGACGAGGTACAAGAAGCCATTCTCTAACTAGACAATAGTGTGTTAGTTAGGAGTTTGGATTCCTTAGTTTTCATGTCCTTACGTATGGAATACTCTATTCTAAAATCATTGTACTTTTGAGTGACTTGAAAACAGAATTAGTTTTATTTGAAAAGTAACGAGGAGAGAGGTGGTGAATAACGTAGTCTGAGAACTTTTCTAGAGAGAAGTATTGCAAATAATCTTAAATACAGAATGAAGATTTGAGGGCACAGAAATGCTTCTTAAAGTACGGAGAATAGTGAATAGAAAAGGTAAACAGATTCATTTTGAAATTACCATTTTTAAAACATTTCATGTAGGACTTAGGTTTTAACAGAAAGAAAAACGAAGAATCCTGTGCGTGTTTAGTTCTGTCCTTCTAATGACACTGTCACAGGATTTTCTTTGTTTACTCTTTGAAACCACCCAGGAAAGTGTAGCTATTGAGTCTGTGCTAAGAGAAGAGCAAGATGGATGAAAAGATGACCTGGTCAGTGAATGACCAAGTATTCAACTATTTTCAGAGATGCTAATTTTTTTTTTAATGGATGTAATCTTTGCTGTTATTTTTTAGGGCATCGACGTGAAGTCAATGGGACGAATTTTTGTTGGTTTGGTCAAGTGCGGGGCCTGGGGTTGCTTTGATGAGTTCAATAGACTGGAAGAGTCTGTTCTGTCGGCAGTGTCCACGCAAATCCAAACGATCCAGGACGCTCTGAAGAATCACAGAGCTGTGTGCGAGCTGCTCGGCAAGGAGGTACGGCGTGTGCTGGGAGTTCGAGTATTCTGTAAGCCTTGGCCTTACTCACACTGCGGCAGAGAATTGGTCTTCATTTCTCCTGGCAAACCTGCTTCTGACCTGTATGTTAAATGTTCTTGCCCGTGAATGGTCCGAGGTTTCTCCCCCTGTTGTTGCACCTGACTGTTCACCTTCAGACTGAGTGCTGAGTGCTCACAGGAGTGCCTGCTCACATTTGCTGGGTGCTCACCCCGTGGTGCCGCTGCGCTTAGTGCTCTCGCGTTCGGTCTCACCTGATGCTCATGACCCTTCCACATAGGGACTGTTGTTTTCTTTCTACTTTACAGATGGGGAAGGCAGGGCTTGGTGAGCCAGGAGTAAGTGGTGAGGCTGGGAATTGAACTCTGGTCTAATTCTGAAGCATATATTTTTAATCACTATTTTTTTTAAATTTTTTTTAATGTTTGTTTATTTTTGAGAATGACCGAGTGTGAGCAGGGGAGGGACAGACAGAGAAGGAGACACAGAATCAGAAGCAGGCTCCAAACTCTGAGCTTTCAGCACAGAACCTGACATAAAGGAGAGGGGGCAAGATGGCGGAGAAGTAAGGAGCTCCGTACTTGCACTCGCGCCCATACGTCACATGGAAAAGATCTGAAGCCACTGGAAACCTTACAAAACCTGAGAGATTGGGAGAAAAAAGACGCAGAATCCACTGAGAGAGCCTTCTAACGTGAGTGCGAACCGGGGAAGATAAAATCGGGCCGGGATCGGAGACTCCAGGGTCGGAGGCGATCCCCCTCTACCCTCTACGGGGAGCGAGAGAGGAAAAGGAGAGAGTCCGAAACAGAAAAACCTCCGCTCGGGGGGGAAACCTCCGCTCGGTGCATAGAAAGACCGTACTTGCCAAATACCTGCACGCCAGGTCCCCTCGCGCCAACTGGTCCGGGGGTGCTGAGCGCACAGACTGCATCTTTGTGCTGCTCCTGGAGGCTGGACTTCAGAGCAGCGGTGCGCCTGCCGCCATTGTAGCTCCCGGGCGGCTTGGGCCCCTGGAAGGGCCGCGGGGACACCGGGTGTCTGCGCTACTGGCTGCCTGGGGCTCTGGAGGGAAGGCAAAGAGCTGAAAACTGGGAGATTTGCCTGTGAGTTCGTGTTTTGGGTGACGAGCCATAGAGGGACCGGGTTTTCCTCACTCCAGCGGGCTCGGCGCCCCCGGCAGGCAAGCCCCGCGCATGCGCGCCAGCCCGACCCAGAGAAGGAAGCAGAGATTCGGACTCCGCCCCCGGAGCTCGGCAGGGGGCCTGGAATTGCCCGAGGAGGATGCCTGGGAAGCTGTGTCTAAGGCAATTTCAGCGGGGCGCGTGGACTGGGATTTGGAGACTGGGACTGGCCTGGGCTGAAGAGTGCAACCAACTTTGGCTGCGCCCCCGGTACGGGGGGTTTATACGCCCAAAAAAGCGAGGTGCAGCGCTTGGTTCAAGAAGGGACTGGAGCACCGTCACTCTCCTCCCCACAACCGCCGAGGCAGAGCTCCCGCTGAGGCACTGGATCCCGCCACGCCCATCCCTGCCTGAGAGCTGCCCGCCTCCCTTTTTTTTTTTTTT
>NW_024081579.1:348218-394728 GCF_003009895.1 Hyaena hyaena
AAACCTATCAGAGTGGTGACAGACCTATCTACTGAAACTTGGCAGGCCAGAAAGAAATGGCAGGAGATCTTCAATGTGATGAACAGTAAAAATATGCAGCCAAGTATCCTCTACCCAGCAAGCCTGTCATTCAAAATAGAAGGAGAGATAAAAACCTTTCCAAATAAACAGAAATTGAAAGAATTTGTCACCACGAAGCCAGCCCTACAAGAAATCCTGAGGGGGATGCTCTGAAGGAAAGGTTGCAAGGAACAAAGATACCAGAGACACCCCCACAAACATGAACCTTACAAAAGATACAAAGACTCTAAACCCACATATTTCAATAATAACACTGAATGTAAATGGGCTGAATGCTCCAATCAAAAGACATAGGGTAGCAGAATGGATAAAAAAAAAAAAAAATCCATCTATATGCTGTCTACAAGAAACTCATTTTAGACTGGAAGATACCTTCAGGTTAAAAGTAAGGGGATGGAGAAATATATATCATACTACAGGAAATGAAAAGAAAGCCGGAGTAGCGATACTTATATCAGACAAACTGGACTTTAAATTAAAGACAATCACAAGAGATGAAGAAGGGCACTACATAATAATTACAGGGTCCATCCATCAGGAAGAACTAACAATCATAAGTGTCTACGCACTGAATATGGGAGCACCTAAATATCTAAAACAATCACAAACAGAAACAAGCTTATAGATAAGAATGTGCTAATAGCAGGGGACTTCAATACTCTGCTTATAGCAATGGATAGGTCAACCAGACAGAAAATCACTAAAGAAATAATGGACTTGAAAGACACATTGGACCAGATGGATCTGACAGATTCATTCAGAACTTTACATCCTGAGGCCAGGGAATTTACTTTCTTCTCAAGTGCGCATGGCACATTCTCCAAGATAGATCACATACTGGGACATAAGGCAGCACTCAATAAGTATAAAAGAATCGAGATCATACCATGCACACTGTCAGATCATAATGCTTTGAAACTTGAAATCAATCATAGGAAGAAGTCTGGAAAACCTCCAAAAACATGGAGGTTAAAGAACACCCTTCTAAAGAATGAATGGGCCAATCAGGCAGTTAGAGAAGAAATTAAAAAATATATGGAAACAAATGAAAATGAAAACAACAATTCAAATCTATGGGATGCGGCCAAGGCAGTCCTAAGAGGAAAGTACATTGCTCTCCAGGCCTATTTCAAGAGATTAGAAAAAGCGCAAGTCCAAAATCTAACAGCTCACCTAAAGGAACTAGAGGCAGAGCAACAAGAACGCCTAGAGGGAGAACAACAAGAACGCCCTAAACCCAGTAGAAGAAGAGAAATAGTAAAAATTAGAGCATAAATAAACAACATAGAGACCAAAGAAACAATTGAACAGATCAATGAAACCAAGAGTTGGTTACTTGAAAAAATCAACAAAATTGACAAGCCTTTAGCCAGACTTATCAAAAAGAAAAGAGAGAGCACCATAGTAGACAAAATTATGAATGAAAGTGGACTTACTACAACCAGCCCCTCAGAAATACAAGCAGTTATCAGGGAATACTATGAAAAATTATATGCCAACAAATTGGACAACTTAGAAGAAATGGACAAATTCCTAAACACACTCACTACCAAAATCACACGGGAAGAAATAGAAAACCTGAACAGACCCGTAACAAGTGAAGAAATCGAATCAGTGATCAAAAGTCTCCCAACACGTAAGAGCCCTGGACCTGATGGCTTCCCTGGGGAATTCTACCAGACATTTAAAACAGAATTAATCCGAATTCTTCTCAAGCTATTCCAAAAAATCGAAATCGAAGGAAAACTCCCAGATTCATTTTATGAAGCCAGCATCACTCTGACTCCCAAGCCAGACAGAGATCCAGCAAAAAAAGAGAACTGCAGGCCAATATCCTTGATGAATACGGATGCAAAAATCCTCAACATTCCTTGCAAATAGAATCCAGCAGCACATAAAAAGAATCATCCACCAAGATCAAATGGGATTCATTCCTGGGTTACAGGGCTGGTTCAACTTTTGCAAATCAATTAATGTGATACATCACATCAATAAAAGAAAAGATAAGAACCATATGATCCTGTGAGTAGATGCAGAAAAAGCATTTGACAAAATACAGCATCCTTTCTTAATAAAGACTCCAGAGAAAGTCGGGATAGAAGGAACCTACTTAAACATCATCAAAGCCATCTATGAGAAGCCTTCAGGTAATATCATCCTCAGTGGGGAAAAACTAAGAGCTTTCCCCTGAGATCAGGAACACGACAGGGATGTCCACTCTCACCAGTGCTGTTTAACATAGTGCTGGAAGTCTTAGCATCAGCTGTCAGACAACAAAAGGAAATCAAAGGCATCAGAATTGGCAAAGAGGAAGTCAAACTTTCGCTCTTCGCAGATGACATGATACTCTACATCGAAAACCCGACAGACTCCACCAGAAGCCTACTAGAACTGATCCAAGAATTCAGCCAAGTTGCAGGGTACAAAATCAACGTACAGAAATCGGTTGCATTTTTATGCACCAACAATGAAGCAACAGAAAGAGAAACCAAGAAACGGATCCCATTCACAGTTGCACAAAAATCCATAAAATACCTAGGAATAAACCTAACCAAGGATACAAGAGATCTGTATGATGAAAACTATAGAAAACTTACGAAGGAAATTGAAGAAGACACAAAGAAATGGAAAAACGTTCCATGCTGATGGATAGGAAGAATAAATATAGTTAAGATGTCATTACTACCCAAAGCTATCTACACATTCAATGCAATTCCAATCAAAATTGTACCAGCATACTTCTCAAAACTAGAACAAACTGTACTAAAATTTGTATGGAACCACAAAAGACCCCAAATAGCCAAAGTAATACCTAACAATAAAACCAAAACGGGAGGCATCACCATCCCAGACTTCAGCCTCTACTACAAAGCTGTCATCATCAAGACAGTATGGTCTTGGCACAAAAACAGACACATAGACCAATGGAACAGAATTGAGAACTCAGATTTAGACCCAAAAGTATACAGCCAACTGATCTTTGACAAAGCAGGAAAGAGTATCCAATGGAAAAAAGACAGTCTTTTTAACAGATGGTGTTGGGAGAACTGGACAGCAACATGCAGAAGAATGAAACTAGATCATTTTCTCACACCATGCACAAAAATCAACTCAAAATGGATAAAGGACCTGAACGTGAGACAGGAAACTATCAACACCCTAGAGGAGAAAGCAGGAAACAACCTCCTTGACCTCCACCGCAGCAACTTCTTACTTGACACATCCCCAAAAGCAAGGGAATCAAGAGCAAAAATAAACTGTTGGGACCTCATCAAGATTAAAAGCTTCTGCACAGCCAAGGAAACAACCCAGAAAATTAATAGGCAACCAACGGAATGGGAAAAGATAGTTGCAAATGACATATCAGATAAAGGGTTAATATCCAGAATCTATAAGGAACTCACCAAACTACACGCCCGAAAAACAAACAACCCAGTGAAGAAATGGGCAGAAGACATGAACAGACACTTCTCCAAAGAGGACATCCAGATGGCCAACAGACACATGAAACGATGCTCAGCATCCCTCCTCATCAGGGAAATACAAATCAAAACCACACTGAGATACCACCTCACGCCAGTCAGAGTGGCTAAAATGAGCAAATCAGAGAACTCTAGATGCTGGCGAGGATGTGGAGAAACGGGCACCCTCCTACACTGTTGGTGGGAATGTAAACTGGTACAGCCCCTCTGGAAAACAGTGTGGAGGTTCCTCAGGAAACTAACAATAGAACTCCCCTATGACCCAGCAATAGCACTGCTAGGAATTTACCCAAGGGATACAGAAATGCTGAGGCATAGGAGCACATGTACCCCAATGTTCATAGCAGCACTCTCCACAATAGCTAAAACATGGAAAGAGCCTAAGTGTCCATCAACAGATGAATGGATCAAGAAGATGTGGTTTATCTATACCATGGAATACTACATGGCAATGAGAAACAATGAAATCTGGCCATGTGTAGCAACATGGATGGACCTTGAGGGTGTTATGCTGAGCGAAATAAGTCAGGCAGAGAAGGACAAATATCATATGTTTGCACGTATAGGAGGATTAGGAGGAACTTGACGGAGGAACAAGGGGGAGAAGAAGGGCGGAAATGGTGGTGGAAAGGGAGAGAGGCAAACCATGAGAGACTCTTGAATGCTGACAAAAACTGAGGACTGATGGATGTGGGGGGGAGGAGGGATGGGCATGGAGTAGGGCACTTGTGGGGATGAGCACTGGGTGTTATGTGGAAACTAATTTGACTATTTGTAAAAAAAAAAAAAAAAAAAAAGACCTGACATAAGGCTGGAACCCATGAACTGTGCGATCATGACTTGAGCTGAAGTCGGACTCTCAACTGATTGAGCCCCCCAGGCGCCCCTTTAATCAATATTCTCTATGAATCTTAGAAAAGTAAGCACTTAGCTCTTTTGCTCGTCCTCACTTTTCCCCAGAGGAGATCCACGCTCACGTCAGGAGAGCGTGAATGGATGCCTGTGGAAGCGTAGACCTGATAACGCTGAAAGTCGGGAGCCGTGCAGTTACACGCTGAGCCACTCGGCGTCTTTCCGGTGCAGGTTTCTCAGGGTGGGGCGAGGAAGGAAGGGCGGTTCTCAGTTATAACAGGTTATTCATGTGATGCTTAAAATCTTCATAAAGAAAAGAGAGACCATTATGTTTCTTTACACCATCATGGTTTATGTTTTTCCACACCCCGTGATTTTTCTCCTCTCCTCTGTCCTTGCTCCCTGTCTACACTAACCTGCTCACTTGCCGGGCCGTGTCCCTCTTGGCCCCTCTGTTACAGTTTAGCCCTTCCTCTGCGCGCTTGTCGCTGGCCTTAAACACCACTGTATCTTGTTCTCTTTAATAGTATGTCGTGTGTAACAATATTAGAATATTTGATGTAGTTAAAGCATATGCAGACCTTGTCTTCACTTACCTTTCCAATCACTGCTCTTGCTCCTTTGTGTCCTTTATAGCCAGATTTGTTTACTCTAGGTGTTTCTACTTAATTCCCCATTCGCTGTTTACATTCTGAGTTAGCTTTCAGTGTGCTGTTGAAAATGCTCCTACTAGGTGCTCTCATGATACCCTGCTTTGCCTGGTTAAAGCATCAGTCACACTGAGATTGCTTATAGACCGTAAGCTGCAGGAGGATATAAACCGTTATTTACCTTAGGTCAGAGTTGTGTTGTTTTCTGATACAAGGAGGCTTGTAGTAAACACAGAAAGGAGCAGATGCTCAAGTGAGTTACCACCAACTAACTTTCTGCCTCACAGACTGGATTATAAAGTGCCTCTGTAAATGGAGTAGTTCCCAAGGAGGTTATTGTATGTTGAGCAGGGAGCTCCTTAGCTCATTAGCAGTTACTTTTCACTGAGTTCAAAGATCTGTGTGTAAAGCGTGTACAGTAAAATTTCGTGGGCCATGTATTTTATAGTTATATATCCTTGATGCCCATATTGTAAATTAATATTTCAGGTGGAAATCAATTCGAATTCTGGGATTTTTATCACCATGAATCCTGCTGGAAAAGGTTATGGAGGAAGACAGAAGCTGCCTGACAATCTTAAACAGCTTTTCCGGCCAGTAGCCATGTCTCGCCCGGACAACGAGCTCATTGCGGAAGTCATTCTCTATTCGGAGGGCTTCAAAGAGGCCAAAGTCCTGGGCAGAAAATTGGTAGCTGTCTTCAATCTATCGAGGTGAGTTTTTCTGTGTTAAGTATTTGTATAGTTTTTGGCTCCAATGATTCATTATGACTATTTTTCATGTTTGTCCAATTTATTGAGTTAGTGATTTTCATATTGGTGATTGTATTGTACTTAAGGTGTCAGTAGGGAAGATTTTCGTTTGAATAATGAAACCTCTGACTCAAAACTACTTGTTCCTTAAATACTATTAATTTGATCTGACTTCCTTTCTGCAAAAATATCTTTATTGGGGTGCTCCAGCTAAATGATGCTAATTGAAGAAATAATTAGACTCCTCAAAACCTGTTCTTTGGAGGGAATTTCCCATAGTTTTTCTCATGTCTTATTCTAGTAATAGTGATGAGGATCTGTCTTCTTTGGGCATCCTAGCTCTCTGTTCATGTTAATACTTAGGAGAGAGCTGGGGTTCTGGAAACTGAGGGTCGCAGGGTTGGAGTAGAGACTTTAGGGGTAAAGGTAATAGGCACTTGTCATTTCGTGTCTTCATTAAGGTGGTTCTCCAAGTCATGACAGGTTTGTCCTGATTCTTGGGAATCATCCGTCTTCATCACTTTACTGGAGTCATCGTTTCCTGTGATGGTTCCTTTATATAAACTAATAGAATATCAGTACTCATTTCTCTGTGTCAGTAGTTATGTTCTGTATCTCTTTAAATATGATGAAAAGAATAAATTCTTCTAGCTATCTGTGCTTTGTGATTTCCATTTCTCTTTAAGGGAACTTTTGACGCCCCAGCAGCATTACGACTGGGGTTTGCGAGCCTTGAAGACGGTTCTTCGAGGAAGTGGAGGTCTTCTTAGACAGCTGCGGAGAGCTGGCGGTAAACACAACGGTGGGGCCCGTGATTCAGATGTGATCTTAGGTTTTAAAATAAACTTTAATTTAGAATGGTTTTAGATCTGTAGAAAAGCTCTAAATACAGTAAAGATGGTTTTGAATCCCCAGCCCTGTTTCTCCTGTTGTTACTGTCTTTCGTTAACATACTGCATTTATTGCAGCTAGTGGTCCATACTGTATTCATGTTTTCTCTAGTTCTTACCCAGTGTCTCATAACTTTGAAATGTGATTAGATACTAAACAGTTGTGATATGTAGAGGTATAGTCTCGTCCACTTCTCCTCTATCCTTGATGTCTATTAGAATCACCTAGAGGCTTGTTAAAGCCACTGGTGTTGGATCCTCACTCTGAGCTTCCTGATTCTGTAGGTCTGGAGCAGAGCCTGAGAATTTCACTTGTCTGAAAACGAGAACAGAAATCGTAGGAATACATAGGGATTTTCTCTCTATCTCTTTTTTTTTTTTCCCAAGTTTATTATTTGAGAGAGTAAGAGTGTGTGTGAACAGGGGAAGGGACAGGGGATGGGAAGAGAGCATCCCAAGCAGGTTCCATGCTGTCAGCATAGAGCCTGATGTAGGGCTTGAACTCATAAACTGTGAGATCATGACTTGAGCTGAAACCAAGAGTTGGATACACAACCAACTGAGCTACCCAGGCACCCTGGGGTGATTTTCTCTTTCAAAGAGATAGCATACCAAGCAAAATCATCCTTAAAAAAAATTTTTTTACGATTACAAAAAAAAACCCTTTTAGCCTTAAAATAATCTTAGATTTACAGTGAAGTTGCATAGATAGCGTTCCCATTGTTTTGTCTTATTTACTGTGGTACATTTGTCAACACTTGGAAACCGAGGCTTGTCTATTCATATTAACTAACCTCCAGACTTGATGTGATTTTCACTTGTTTAATCATTAATGTCCTCTTTCTGTTTGAGGATCGAAACTAGGGCGCCTCAGTGCATTTAGTTGTCATGTCTCCGTAGTCTCAGCTCTGTGACCCTTTCTCAGTGTGTTTCCATGACCCTCTCATTCTTCAAGAGCATTGGCCAGATGTCAGGTAGACTCTTCCTCAGTCTGAGTTTTTTGTGACGTTTTTCTCATGATTAGACTTGGTTGTCAGTATATGGAAGGAATTGCAGAGAGTGAAGGGCCTGTCGCATCTCATCACATCAGTGGGTACATAACGACTGCACGACTTTTCTGGTGATGTTCACCTTCATTGATTATTTTGGTACTGGCCAGGTTTCTCCACTGTAATAGTAACTGTGCAGTTACTGTCTCCCATTTCCCCTCTCTACTCTTCGGAAGCTAGTCACTGAGTGGGGCTCCCCTTCTGAGTGGGTGGCAAGGATTAAACTAGCTCTTTTAGAGTGTCTGCAGATATTATTTGAAACTCTTATGTAATAAGATTTGTCTCTTCCCTGTGTATATATTCATTAAATCAGCTGTTCAGATCAGTATGGACTTATGATATTTTATTGTACTTTACCACCTTTTTTCCCCATTTATATAAAATAAATGATTCCCCCCCCCCCCCATTGGATGTGTGCCTTCATGAAAGTCTGACTGTTCAGCTCTTCAGGTGCTAATAAGACTAAATGAAAACACTGAAAATTAGCATAGAAAAAGGGACCATGTGAAATTATCTTTTTGGACTTAAAATGATCAAAGTCTACATATTGAAAAAGGAAGTTGCTTTAGGTCTCTTAGTGGGTTGCATTTGCCAGGGAAGATAGACATTTGGTGAGTTAATTAAATTGCTGTTTTTCTGTTGTCTGTCTCTGCTGATTTTTAAGACTTATTGAAACCTATAGTATTCAGAATGGCTTATTAATGAGTCCAGTACTTAAAATTAACTCCAGTTTGGCCATGCTTCTTTGTGTGCACTTAAACATGGGAATATGAAGCAATTTTGGAGAAATATCAGACTAAAAGATAGTTTCTTGTCTTCATAGATATGTGTTATCAATCAGCTAATTATTATCCTTGAAAAAATAAGAATCTGGCAGTGATATTAGCATTTATATTTGTTTAAGGGATGGCTTATGAACAGTTTTGAGTAAAGCTGATGACAGATTATTGCTCAGCTTGTTAGGTTTTAGTTTCAGGACTTAATATCTCTGGGAGGCCAGCGCTGGGAGGCACCTGAGTCTGGAATTCATCACTGATCTGGGTGTGAATCCCCAGCTCTAATGCTGTTGTGCTTTTGCAGGTAAAGCGCTTAAACCCTTAGAGATTTGATATTCTCATATATAAAGTCAGAGTAAAAATGACAGTACTTCTTACTTGATCACATAAAAGTGGTAAGTTTTATACAAATATAAGTGATAATGATTGTTATTAAAGTCTGGGAACCCTGGGACTCCAATTCTACAGAAAAGAGTCCAGAGCTGCAAATAGAGGGATCTTTATTCCTCAGTGGACAAAAGATGGTAAGTAAGGTGAGCTTGCTAGTTCTGTGGAAGCATATGGCTTTAAATGTTTCTAAGTTCTCCCGCGTCTATTTCATTACTAATGATGCATATCATGGCTCTCAACAACTGTTTTTACAGTCACTAAAACTTTGTAAAGTCAGTAACTGACAATTTTTAAATGAAACTTTTTCTCTAGTTGATGAAAGTCATATTGTGGTACAAGCACTGAGGCTTAATACGATGTCCAAGTTTACATTTGCTGATTGCACACGGTTTGACGCACTGATTCAAGATGTGTTTCCTGGGATTAAGTTTAAAGAAGTAGAGTACGATGAGCTGACTTCTGCATTACGGCATGTCTTCGAGGAGGCCAATTATGAAATCATACCAAATCAGGTGCCTGTCAATATTTTATAATATATTGATCCTTTCTCACAGTTAATTGCCTTCCCTGATCTGAGTCCAGATTAGGTGTGCTTACTGGGTATTTTCATTACTTCTATTATGTGTGCTTACTAATGCTTAATTGTGTTTTTGACTAGTACTGATTTTCCCTACGAGACAGTGGTGTTCATAGAAGGTGGAATCCGTGTCTGATTTTGCTCAGTATTTTACTCCTAGTCCCTTTTACAGAGCCTGGAATAGTAAATTATTATTATTATTTTAATGTTTATTTATTTTTGAGAGACAGACACAGTGTGAGTGGGGGAGGGGCAGAGAGAGAGACGCACAGAATCTGAAGGAAGCTGCAGGCTCCAACCTGTCGGCACAGAGCTTGACATGGGGCTTGAACCTACAAACTGTGAGATCATGAATGACCTGAGCTGAAGTCAGATGCTTAACTGACTCAGCCACCCAGACACCCCAGCCTGGCACCTAATTTTGATAATTGATTACATGTGATCTAGTTTTACTTTGATGATTTCTTAGGAGAAATTCTTTTTAGTAGCTTTTTTATGTAGCACAAGTACGTGTTCAAAATGAACATTTTTCCCTCAAGTTTTCTCTCTCTCTCTCTGTCTTTCTTTGAGAGATATAGGACACAAATGCATGCATCAACAAGTGAATAAAATAATGAATATATTTGAATGAATGAGTGAAGAGAAGAAAATAATGAACATGTTATATTGCCAAAGAACTTAGGAAGCATACTTGTTTCTCTTAAAGAAATACTGGATTTATGGGGCGCCTTGGTGGCTTAGTCGGTTAAGTGTCCGACTTTCGCTTAGGTCATGATCTCGCGGTTCGTGGGTTCGAGCCCTGCGTCGGGCTCTGTGCTGACTGCCGGCTCAGAGCCTGGAGCCTATTTCAATCTGTGACTCCCTCTCTCCCTGACCCTCCCCTGCTCATGCTGTCTCTCTCTCCTAGAAATAAATAAAACATTAAAAAAAAAAAATTAAAAAAAAAAAAAAGAAATACTGGATTTAAAGATCACACTGTAAATCTGTTCAGATCTATTTAGGTGTTCTCTTACTTAAGGTTGTATCTTCCATTGAAGAAACCAAAGGCTTAATTTTATGTGTGGGATAGGACAGTTGTTAGAATGAGAAGAGGACTGTGCGTGGTCATGGTCTGTCAGTCATGAGCAAACATGTCTCCTTTCTACTAGATCAAGAAGGCTTTAGAATTGTACGAGCAGTTACGCCAGAGGATGGGAGTGGTCATTGTTGGTCCAAGCGGCGCTGGAAAATCAACTCTCTGGAGAATGTTAAGGGCAGCACTTTGTAGAATTGGCAGAGTGGTGAAACAGTACACCATGAACCCCAAAGCCATGCCCAGACATCAGTTGTTAGGCCACATTGACATGGACACGCGGGAATGGTCTGATGGTGTTTTGACCAACAGTGCTCGCCAGGTCGTTCGGGAACCTCAAGGTCTGTGTGTATCCTGTGACTCCGTGCAGAATTGTCTTTACTGCTGTCCTTGTCAAGTCTTACATGTAACCGTAAACTGCCTTATAAATGATGTTCTTTGGTTTTGTTTCAGAGGGGCCTGACGTGTGCCATCACGTTGATCTGTACGCTGTAGGAGCTTCTGTTAGAATAGAAACTCAGAGTAGTCTGGGTGAGGGGTGATTCACAACTACATTAAGATGCTGAAACAATATAAAATCTTTGCTAGGTTAATATCTTAGTGCCTCATAAATAAGCAAGATGACAAATTTTTATTTGGGGTTAAAATATGTGTGTGCGTGTGTGTGTGTGTGTGTGTGAATGAATACTTTTCACTCACTAATTTGAATACAGTGCTTGAATAACTTTGAAAATTTGTTAAACTGTAGACTTCCTGGTCTCAATTTTTTGGCTTGAGATTTAAAAGAATTTTTGGCCAGAGTCTGGGAAGACTCCCTGGTTTTTGTAGGCTGTAATTAAATCACCAGTCATTTTTCTAAGCCCATGAGTAAAATGTTTAGAACTTCTGTGAGACTGGAAGAGACTTTAATGAGGTTTTTCATTTTCACTGTAGTTAATAATGTCACATTTGGTCAAATCCAGACATGGCCTGTATTTACTTGTCACCTTTTTATTTTATTTATTTTTTTTCTTTTTTCTTTTTTTAGTTTATTGTCAAGTTGGTTTCCATGTAACACCCAGTGGTCATCCCTGCAAGTGCCCTCCTCCGTGCCCATCTCCCCCCTCCCCTCTCCCGCCACCCCCATCAGTCCTCAGTTTGTTCTCGGCATTCAAGAGTCTCTCATGGTTTGCCTCCCTCCCTCTCCCCAATGTTTTCCCCCTTCTCTCCCACGGTCCTCTGTTAAGTTCCTCCTAATCCACCTATACGTGCAAACATATGGTATCTTTCCTTCTCTGCCTGACTTATTTCACTCAGCATAACACCCTCAAGGTCCATCCATGTTGCTACACAGGCCAGATTTCATTCTTTCTCATTGCCATGTAGTATTCCGTCATATAGATTGCCGGAGGCTGTGCCGGCTCCGACAGGTCCCGGGGTCCCTGAAGGATGGACGGTGTTGGCGAAAGAATGAGAGAGCCCCGAGAGTCTTTCTGATCACCAGGCAGGCATCTCTGTCCTGTCGGTTTTAGTGTCTATATTTAAAAGTTCAGCAACAAAATGAAGTCAAAGAAAAGAATTTCTTAAAATGGGAGGCCATTTATGATATCAATTGCAGAATTATTCCGACCAAGGAAATAACAGAATGTTCTTAGTGAAAAACAGGATAACATATAAGTTAAATTGTATATAGATGAGCTAGGAGTTATTCTGTCTGGCTCTCAAGAGGATGAATGTTTCTGAATTGGTTTATTTGTGGAAACTACCATGGGGGCCCTAAATTTGTCAGTCTTTGCACCTGGGTTTATGTTTTAGCTATTCTTATCTATCCTCATCCCAGTTGCCAGTGTAAGGGAGGGTGTTTGTGGAATGCAGGCCTTGAGGAAGAGGCTGCCATGCTTCACCAATTAGCAAAGATATATGTAGTAACTGTGTTCTGCCCTTAACCCCAAAATAGGCTCTTTGTCTCAGGGCCAGGCTCAATTGTAACTCTTGTGTTTTTAACCCCCTTTATTATGCAAGTCTTGGGTCTGCAAGGCCCATAGGAAGAGCCTTTTGACAATCATCCATAGAGCTTTCATCTAAAATCTCTTTTGTAAAGGCAGGAATATGCTTTTCCTTATGAGGTATCTGTGTTCAGAATATGGGTCTGATATGGAATATTGTGAGGCCTGGTCAATACCAGCAGGCTCATTTCCAACATGAGCCAGTAGTAGCAGAAAGAGATACCAGTTTTCATTTCTCATGGCAGGAGCTGCAAACACTGCCATTTCCTTGCTGTGACTGCCATCCAGAGAGGCCGGTGCGGCTCCCGGCAATAGATAAACCACATCTTCTTGATCCATTCGTCTGTTGATGGACACTTAGGCTCTTTCCATGGTTTGGCTATTGTTGAGAGTGCTGCTGTGAACATTGGGGTCCATGTGCCCCTGTGCATCAGCACTCCTGTATCCCTTGGGTAAACAGACACATGAAACGATGCTCAGCGTCCCTCCTCATCAGGGAAATACACATCAAAACCACACTGAGATACCACCTCACGCCGGTCAGAGTGGCTAAAATGAGCAAATCAGAGAACTCTAGATGCTGGCGAGGATGTGGAGAAACGGGCACCCTCCTCCACTGTTGGTGGGAATGTAAACTGGTGCAACCCCCCTGGAAGCCAGTGTGGAGGTTCCTCAAAAAATGAACACTAGAACTCCCCTGTGACCCTGCAATAGCACTGCTGGGAATTGACCCAAGGGATATAGCAGTACTTGTCACCCTTTTATTGGTGGTAGTTTCTTCTTTGACGGTTTCAAACGTCCAAGCTCAACTTGAAACCACTCTCAGCTTAGGAAGGATGGATTTAAAAAAAAGTTTTGTCTCTGAAAAGACCTCTGTACACAGCACTGCTTCTCCCTTTTGAGGTCTCTTTTTTATATATCAAAGGAGTTAGGGGAGTTTTGTATTTCTCAGGTAGGACGCTGAAGTGGGTTTCCTGTGTTTTGTAGGAGATATGTTACACCGCAGGCCCCTGCCCATTCTTATGGCGGGCTGGGCGGCAGGCTGTGGGGAGTGCCTCCCACGCTCACCGCTCAGGTCACACCCACGCCCAGCACGCCATCTGTGCTCTAGCGACACTCAAGTTGTGTACGTTGATGGTGAGGAGAGCGTTACCACACGGACGTGACCGAGTCTCCGGCACCTGAGCCGGGAGCGCCTGTGGGCGTGCAGCCTCCGCACGGTGGTGGTGCGCACTCGCGTGGACAGTGTCCGCGTGCTCACCTCGCGCTCTTGCTGCTCACACGCACCGATAAAAAATTATACTGACTGGACGTTTCCTCTAAAGAGGAGGATAATTGTTTTATTCCTCATCTTTAATTGCTGTCACTGCATGTATTTTTGTTTGACCTCTGCGTTTTTGTTTTGAAAGCAGATGTCAGCTCATGGATAATATGTGATGGTGATATTGACCCTGAATGGATAGAATCTCTGAATTCTGTCCTGGATGACAATCGACTACTCACTATGCCCAGTGGAGAAAGGATTCAATTCGGCCCAAATGTTAACTTTGTGTTTGAAACTCATGATTTAAGTTGTGCCTCGCCAGCTACAATATCTAGAATGGGAATGATCTTTCTTAGGTAAACCATAAGGGCATTTGGGGGTAGGACATTCTTCAGTTATTAGTTGATTTCATAGCTAAGTGAAATAAGTGTTGTATGAATAATGTATAAATATGTGTTTTCCTCATTTTTGATTAACTTCTTTTATTGCTGGATTTTAATTCATTCAGGGAGTTTTTGTTTTATCGCAGTTAAATTGTTTGAGCAGTTCAGTCATAGTACATTTACTAAATAATTTTGTTTGCTTAAGTGAAAAAGTGAGTATTTAATTTGTTTCGTTTTCTCTCTTGTTTTTTTAAAGTTTATTTATTTTTGAGAGAGACAGAGACAGCACAAGTTGGGGGAAGGGCAGAGAGAGAGAAAATCCCAAGTAGGCTATGCACTATCAGTGAAGATCCCAGTGTGGGGGTCGAACTCATGAATGTGCAAGATACGACCTGAGCTGATACCAAGAGTCATACCCTGAGCCACCCAGGTGCCACCTCCTCCCCATTTTTAAAAAATATTTTCCCTCTTTTTAAAAAGTTGATGTATTTTGAGAGAGAGTACAAGTTGGAGAGGGCCAGAGAGAGAAAGGAGGAGAGAGAATCCCAAGCAGGCTCTGTGCTATCACTGTAGAGCCTGACTTGGGGCTCAATCTCATGACTGTGAAGTCATGACCTGAGCTGAAACCAAGAGTTGGATGCCCAGCTGAGTGAGCTACCCAGGCGCCCCATTATTACTTTTATTTAAATGTTACAATTAAGTGAGAAAAGTGAACGTACTGGATATGAGCTAGAGGCTAATAATCTAAAACTGAGTAGTGATATTTTTATCAAAGATCTTAGATTTGTAGAATTTTAGGGCTATCCTAGGATGAATAGGTCCTGTGGTGCAACCTTTCATCTCACAAATTGGAAACTTCCTCACTTAATGTTGGCTTTCTTCCTCAGTGTGTTAGGAAGAGTCATAGAGAGCAAATATGAAGAATTGGCTAATATTAGAACCATGTCCAGGAGTCACATACCAAAATGTCAGCATTGCTGCCAATTTCATTTTCCAAAATGAGTTATTAGAGAGCTTTCTTTTGCTTTTTGAATTGACATTTTAGAACTTGATACTTTTCAGTCTTTATAAAGTGCCCTACTCTTTTTGGGTCATTTCAAGCCATTTTTGGCATTGACACATGGTGTTATCCAGTGGGTTCAGATGGCTTCCAAAATTAACTGCTTACTTCTTTGATAGTTTTGTAGGGAATATTTATATTAAATAGTCATGAACTATAGTTAATATTTTTAGGTATTACTAAATATGAAACATTGTGTTCATTTTTATTTTTATTAAAAAATTTTTAATGTTTTATTTATTTCTGAGAGAGAGAGGGCGTGAGCAGGAGAGAATCAGAGAGAGAGGGAGACACAGAATCTAAAACAGGCTCCAGGCTCTAAGCTGTTAGCACAGAGCCCGATGTGGGACTCGAACCCACGAACCGTGAGATCATGACCTGAGCTGAAGTCAGATGCTTAACCGACTGAGCCATCCAGGTGCCCCAGAAACATTGTGTTTATAACTTTTGTATTAGTATTTCACACAACTTCTCATTATTCTACATTCTTAGTAAGTTTGTGAGAAAAAATATGATAAAAGGCAAGTTTTTAAATAATTGTTAAAATATTTATTGAATGCCTATTAAATATATGGTCTCAAGTCAGGCATTTTAGGAGACACAGAGCAAGAAAGGGGTAAAGCTCACCCTTTCAGAGGGTTGTCTTTATTGAGTATCCCTTCACGTGTAGGAGATAAAGTAAATGTGACAACAGTGATGGCTAGCTCAGGATGGGATATACATGAAGTAGGTTGTCAGGGGAGTGCCATGGGTATTTGCAGAAAAGAAGGCCACACACTGCTTCACCGGATTTGAAAATGGTTGGTGAACCTCATATCATTTGTGCATAAGGAGCATACATGATTAAGTGTAAAATACAAGCACATGCTGACGTTTTTGGCCTTCCTGCTTTTGATTACCTTGTACCTTGGTTTCAGATTTCATTTGTTTCTTCAGCAAATACTTGTTGAGCACTTGATATGTTCTAGGCCAAAGAAGGACCTTGTAGTAGTGAAAGAGAATGCCATGAACTATGCTGGGCCGGCTGGTATAAAGCAGGGTGGTCTTCAACAGACCAAGACCTGCGGCTGCCATAGGCCCGCGCAGACACCCTTGACGACAAAGTCTGTATTCTTCAGGGCTGTCAGGTCTGGTTTGTCTGATTGGAGCTGGTCCAATAGAATTTTGATGTTTACCTTGGATTATTCCATTTTTCTTTTCCTTTTCAGCCTGGATAGAAGCATGGAAGGAGGAATTCAAGAGTTCAGTATTTACTAGTGCTGCTACTAAACAGAAGTAGAGCATAGGAAGGAAGTGGCAAAATATTGAGCCCTTGTTCATTGTAAAATTATTAATCTAGGAGTTGTGTTTGCGATAATTTTTTATAATTCTTTAAACTATAATTTTTAATAAGATAGTGTTACATTTAATTCATTGGATGTGACTCATATATTTAGGTGCTTTGCTAGAAGAATCTTATTTTACTTCACGAGGATTTTTGAGTTTTAACTAGTGGTATGAGAATTTAGGTAGTTGGTCGTTTTTGGAATCGAGAAGAAAAAATATTTTTAAAACTCTGCTTTCAGATGCAGGTGTCCTTGAGCTCTACTGTGTGTTTGAATCACCCAGAGATTTACTTAGAGTGGAGTCTGAGATGGGACTTGGGATTCTGTTTCTTTGTTCCTAAGGGTTTAGATAAGGTTTTGGCTAACCTGCATATATGTATTTCTCTTTAATTTGTGTTTATAATATAGATGAAATTTATTTGCTTTATTTTACAGAAAATGACATATATCTGTAGGCACATATATGTATGGGTGTGTGTACGTGTAACTAAATATACACACACATAGACATACAGAAATAATTAAAATCAAGTCTTCCATATGAGCAGATACAACACCTGTGTAGAATAATGTGTACTGGAGCAGAAGTTAATTTTGAAAGCACACTGACAATGTCTTCCTAAATAATTTCTCACATGTTTGTTAAACTGTTTCAGCGATGAAGAGACAGATCTTAATTCTCTGATAAAATCTTGGTTGAAGAATCAGCCTTCTGATTATAGGAATAATCTTGAAAACTGGATTGGAGATTACTTTGAGAAGGCGTTGCAGTGGGTTCTGAAGCAGGTAAGGCAGCCATAATTTCATAATTCACCACTTAGGCAGGAAGAGCCATGATTGGAGTGTTGCTCAGAGAAGGCCTCTCAGTGGAACTCAGCGAGATGGTGGGGGTCCAGGGAGAGGTAGGTGTCCTCATTGCTGTCTTGCTCTGTATTGGCTTTTAACTTTTTATTATAGCCCTCTTTTTTTCCCTTCAATTTTTCATTTAAATTCTAGTTAGATAGCATACGGTGCAGTATTAGTTTCAGGAGTAGAATTCAGTGATTCATCACTTGCATACCACACTCAGTACTCATCACAAGTACCCTCTTTATTGCCTATCATCCATCCAGCCCATCCCCCACCCACCTTCCTCCATCAACCCTCAGTTTATTCTCTATTGTTAAGAGCCTCTTATGGTCTCTCTCTCTTTCAAATATATAAATAAACCTTAAAAAATTTTTAAAAGATTATTATGGTTTGTTTCCTCTTCTTTCCCTGCCTTTCCGTATATTCATCTGTCCTGTTTCTTCAATTCCACATAAGAGTGAAATCATATGGTCTGTGTCTTTCTCTGACTTATTTTGTTAGCATAATAAACTAGATCCATCCACATAATTTCAAATGGCAAGATTTCATTTGATGACCAAGTAATACTCCCATTATGTATATATACCACATTTTCTTTATCCAGTCATCTGTCCATGGACTTATGGGCTCTTTCCATACTTTGGGTATTGTTGATAGTGCTGCTCTAAACATTGGGGTACAAGTACCCTATTGAATCAGTATTTTTGTATCCTTTGTGTAAATACCTGGTAGTGCAATTGCTGGTTCGTAGGGTAGTTCTATTTTTAATTTTGAGAACCCTCTCTACTATTTTCCAGAGTGGCTGCACCAGCTTGCATTCCCACCATCAGTGCCAAAGAGATCCCCTTTCTCCGCATCTTCACCCACACCTGTTGTTGCCTGTGTGGTTAATGTTAGCCATTCTGACAGGTGTGAGGTGGTATCTCATTGTGGTTTTGGTTTGTATTTCTCAGATGATGAGCGATGTCGAGCACCTTTTCAGGTGTCTGTTAGCCATCTAATAGACACATGAATGTCTTCTTTGGAAAAGTATCCATGCATGTCTTCTGTCCATTTCTTTACTGAATTATTTGTTTTTTGGGTGTTGAGTTTGATAAGTTCTTTATAGATTTTGGATATGGACCCTTTATCTGATATGCCATTTGCAAATATCTTCTCCCATTCCATAGGCTGGATTTTAGTTTTCTGGATTGTTTCCGTCACTGTGCAGAAGTTTTTTATCTTGATGAGGTCACAGTACTTCATGTTTGCTTTTGTTTCTCTTGCCTCCAGAGATTTGTCGGGTAAGAAGTTGCCGTGGCCGAAGTCAAAGAGGTTGCTGCCTATGTTCTTCTTGAGGATTTGATGGTTTCCTGTATTACATTTAGATCTTTCATCCATTTTGAGTTTATTTTTGTGTATGGTGTAAGAAAGTGGTCCAGGTTCATTCTTTGGCATGTCTCTGTCCAGTTTTCTCAACATTTGCTGAAGAGACTCTTTTTTCCATTGTGTATTCTTTTCTGATTTGTTGAAGATAGTTGGCCATATAGTTGTCGGTCCATTTCTAGATTCTCTATTCTTTCCCATTGATCTGAGTGTTGTTGTGTCATTGCCATAGTGTCTTGATGATTACAGCTTTGTAATACAGCTTGAAGTCTGGGATTGTGATGCCTCCAGCTTTAGTTTTCTTGTTTAACATGGCTTGGGCTCTTCAGGGTCTTTCCTGGTTCCATACAAATTTTAGGATTGTTTGTTCCAATTCTGTGAAGAATGCTGGTGTTATTTTGATAGGGATTTCATTGAATGCGTAGATTGCTTTGGGTAGTGTAGACATTTTAACAATATTTGTACTTCTAATCCATGAGCATGGAGTGTTTTTCTCTTTCTTGGTGTTGTCTTCAACTTTCTCATAAGCTTTCTGTAGTTGTCAGAGTACAGATCTTTACATCTTCGGTTAGATTTATTCCTGGATATCTTACTGTTTTTGATACAGTTGTAAATGGGATAATTCCTTGATTTTTTTCTTTGCTATTTCATTATTAGTGTGTAAAATGCAACTGATTTCAGTATGTTGATTTTACATCCTGTGACTTTGTTGAATTCATGTATTCTAGTAATTTTTTTTCCTGTAGAGTCTTTTGGGTTTTCTACATAGAGTATCATGTCATCTGTAAATAGTGAAAGTTTTACTTCTTCCTTGCCAATTTGGATGCCCTTTTTTTGTTGTTGTTGCTTGTTTGCTGAGGCTAGAACTTCATTATTGTGTTAAATTCTAACTGTGAGAGTGGACATCCTTGTCTCGTTCCTGATACTGGCTCTCACTTTTCCCCATTGAGGATGATATTAGCTGTGGGTCTTTCACATATGACAGTTATGATGTTGATATATGTCCCTCTGTCTATCCCTGCGTTGTTGAGAGTTATCAAGAAAGGATGCTGTATTCTGTCAAATGCTTTTTCTGCATCTATTGACAGGATCGTATGGTTCTTATTCTTTCATTAATATGGTATATCACATTGATTGATTTGCAAATATTGAACCACCCCAGCAGCCCAGGAATAGATCCCACTTGATTATGGTGAATAATTTATTTAATCTATTGGATTGGATTTGCTAGTATCTTGTTGAGAATTTATTGTGGTAGTCTTAAGACACTTCATTTCTCTCACCTATAATACCTTGAACTGTTTACCTAAAAATCTTGAATAGTGGAATCTCTCATTTTTCTAGAAAAACCATGTTGCTGTTGCATACCTTTCAATAAATACCTGCATATGTTTCATGTTAAAAATAATGTCAAGTTAATACTACAGTAGAAAAAGGATGATAAGTTATTTACAGTGTTATTAAAAACATCTGGTAATTCAAAAAAATAATGACTATCTAGTATATATATCATGCACAGCACTGGACAAGACTTTAAGAGGTGGACAATAGTAGGACACTCTGTTTCCTCAGGAAAAGTTTTGCCTAATGGAGAAAAATGAGCTGAAAAGAGTGTAACCATCCTCTAGGAGAGTTCAAAACGGTGATCACACTTCATTCTGAATTTGAAGCATGAATTGTAAATTGACTTGCACAGAAGACAGTGTAGGGCTATCTGATATTCTGTATGATTTGTTCAGTTACTTTTTTCTTGTATGTCAGGCATTGCTTTTATTAAAAATGTAAACCTATAAAAAATTGAGGAAATAAATAGCATTGAAAGTGCTTTTTGAAAGTATCTGATTGTTAACCCGAAGTTGTTTTAGTGGTCATTGCAGAAGATTGCAGAAGATTGACAGAGAAATGGAGATCTCCCTTGAGTTTTCTCAAGGTGTCTCTTTGCTGTCTGTAAGGATGAGGTGGAGCGATAGGGATTTTTGGGGAGAAGACACATGTGAGATGGGTTCCTGGAGGCCTCAGGGAGAGAACCACTTCCTCCAGCCCTCAGTCTGACAGATCGGTCTCCTCCTTCCTAGGATAATGGTGTACCAGGACCACTCTTTATTGTATCCCCAGAATCAAGTATGGTCACAGAGCAATGAATGAATGAGAGTGTAGGTACTACATTCCATACCTGCTGCCTCCCTTGTAGCACCTTTTCAGCAGATAGGTTATTTCATTAATATAAAATATATGGAGCCTAGTAAGGCTGTCTAGGACAAATACCTTGAGGTCATCCACTTGTATGCTGTTGATGTTAGAAGGAAACATATAACACTGGATGGGATAGATTGGTATGTAGGGGTTTTGTGACTGTAGACACGATGACCACATGAGGTGATCAAGCCATAGAGTGGATATACCAAAGATTCAGTTACAGTATAAACTGACTGTTTCCAGGTCAGGTCCCTGTTACAGTTGGAATTGTTTTTATGTGTTGAGACTTCCTTCCTTTTTATTTTGTGCTTTGTTTACTGTGTTCGCATTCTGAGAGATATCCTATAATGGTTACTCCAACCAAATGCTGATTTTATGTATAACTAGAGTTTTGCTTTCTTATATTCAGCAAATTAGACAATGTGAAAATATATATTTTGCCTTTAAAGTCTAGAACTCTTAGTATGGCTGAGGCAGCTGGATTTCTACTCATCTTTTTCCTTTTTCCTGGTCTTCCTCCCATTTCTCTAGTCTCTAAAAACATTTCTTATGCAGGTAGAGTGATCTTTAAAAAAATGCAGATTGGATCATTTTAATCTCATTTAAAACATGTTATAAGTAGTGAAAATAAAATTTGCACCCCTTCCCATGGCCTTGCAGTTCTGCCTGTTCTCCCTTGCCTGCCTTTGTGCCCTGAGCTTACTCTTCTTTGCTCATTCAGGCATAAGCTTCTTCCAGTGTCTTTCCCACACCAGTGGCGTGTGTTTGCACGTGCTGCACTCGCCTCACGCCAGGCAGGTCTCGTCCTTCAGGTGGGAGCCTCAGTGTCCCCTGTTTCACAGAGCGCTTGAGCTCTCCGTATGAGTCCTCTCTTCTCCTCTGTAGCTTGTTTTTGTATTTAAAAAACTTTTTAATGTTTGTTTATTTTTGAGAGCGGGAGAGAGAGAGCACAAGGAGAGGAAGGTCAGAGAGAGAGGGAGACACAGAATGTGAAGCAGGCGCCAGGCTCTGAGCTGTCAGCACAGAGCCTGATGCGGGACTTGAACCCATGAACCGTGAGATGATGACCTGAGCCAAAGTTGGAAGCTCAACTGACTGAGCCACCCACGTGTCCCGCTCCTCTGTAGCTTTTGCTGTAACTTGGTGACCATGTTCTCTACTAGACGAGTTACAAGAACATAAGTCTCTGCATAATTCACCTTTTTAAAAAAAATACCCAGCACCACATGGACATCCTAATACATAATTGGTTCTCAGTAAATACTTGGAGATTGAATGAATGAGAATGTTTTCCCCTTTTAAGCTCCCCTGGTTACACAGGGGTCCCAGAGGCCCACGCATCAAATTCATGTACACACTGCAACCCAAAGTTTCATTTTAAAAGTCTGTGTAATGCGCTAACTCCAGATGTTTTTTTGTCTTAAGTCTGCTTTTACCAGCCTTTAATGTCCAGTGTCCTTAATCTAGCCCTTACCTTGAGCTTCCTCTTTGTCAGGAAGACATTATGAGGCACTGTTCTTTTCACACCAATGATTTTCTTTTATATTCTTTAGACTTAAGAAGTAAAGAAGCCATATATCTAGCTAAGGACTCCAGCACTTGAAGCTAGGAATATACAATTGCATGTTTATGATTACTTTTTACTTTCAAAGCTTATACATATAAACTGAATCATATGTAAACTTTCTACAACTTGAATGGAGGGATGTATTTAAAGATCATACTTGAAAAGATGTGTGAATGTAAATCTGTATGTTTCCATGATCCGTATTTGTTTTTTGTCTGTCCCTGGATTTTAATCAACAGAATGACTATGTGGTTGAAACTAGTTTGGTTGGGACTGTGATGAATGGTCTGTCACATCTTTGTGGATGCAAAAATCATGACCAGTTTGTTATTAATCTCATCCGGGGGCTTGGTGGAAATCTGAACATGAAATCCCGCCTGGAATTCACCAAAGAGGTAATGCATGTTTAAAACCTATATTCAGTCAATGTTTTCTTCAATTTTCATTGACTCTTAATTGTCAAATTACAGTGATTTGTAACTGTATAAACTCTTTTACTTTTGAAATTATGCATTAAATGAATAATAATGCATTTACCAATAGGTACATATATACTTATTTTCTCCTTTGAACTAGTTTATGATATTTTATGATATTAAAGTTTTATAAAGTCATGCTTTAATAATGTTTTAATGGGCTATAATTTGGACCATATCTTTTTTGTTAGACATTTTTGAAGCTACTTATCCATGTGAATAAATATAATTATTTCATTCATTTTTTAAAAAATATTTTTATTTATTTCTAGGGGAGAGAGAGAGAGAGACAGCGTGAGCAGGGGAGGGTCAGAGAGAGAGGGAGACACAGACTGAAACAGGCTCCAGGCTCTGAGCTGGCAGTCAGCACAGAGCCCGACGCGGGGCTCGAACCCACGAACCGCGAGATCATGACCTAAGCGAAAGTCGGACGCTTAACCGACTAAGCCACCCAGGCGCCCCTATTTCATTCATTTTTAATTGTACAGTAATAACATATTTTTAATCATGTGTTTAACCAGAACAGTTTTAGCATTTAGGAAGGCCAGGGTGGATTCAGCGTAATACATGTTTTCTTTAATAAATTTAAAGGTGTATTCTAGATCCTCTGTGCTCCTTTCCCTCTGCCCCTTCCCCACTCACAGTCTCTATTTCTCAAAAATAAGATAAACAGAAAAAAACCCACCTCATTTATAAGTTGAATGTATTTATACCTTGGTACATGGGCAAAGTGGATGACATTTATTTACCTCAGTGATGATTTAGAGAATAATATTTGACATAAAATGTTACCTTAATTATAAAGGATATTTAGTAGGTTTAGTGTATGCAAATTTTTGTTTTTAAAATAAAATGACTTTTGGACATTGACTTTGAAGAATTAAAATTTCACAGACTTGTGCTCACTTTGGCAGCACTTACAATCAAAGTGTCACATACTTTTTGAAGTGTCTATCACAACTTTCTCCTCTTAAGGTTTTTAACTGGGCTCGAGAGTCTCCTCCAGACCCTCACAGACCAATGGACGCCTACTACGACTCGAGTCGAGGGCGACTAGCATCTTATGTGCTGAAGAAGCCAGACAACCTGACGGCCGAAGAGTTCAGCAATGGCCAGACCCTCCCCGTCATTCAGATTCCTGACATGCAACGAGCACTGGATTACTTCAGACCTTGGTTACATTCTGATACTAAGCAGCCATTTATTCTTGTTGGACCCGAAGGATGTGGCAAAGGGTAAGAGCAGAAAAGTGTTGTGGTGGTGCATGTTGTGGATTTGCACCCTCTCCTCAGGGGAAACAGTTTCACAGCCCTATTACCTTTCTTTTGGTTAAAGTAGCATTTCATTTTCGTGAAGGACTCTTTCCACTGTCCCTACTTGTAGAAATAATATGACTTTAGGTTAGAAAGGAATAGGTCTTTTTTCCTGCCAGGTTTTGTGTTTTCTAGGGGAAAGAACAATATACTCTTCACAAGAAAATGTGCATACAATCACAGCAAAAACTGAATACCTCAGATATGCTTACCAATGATTGCTTTATGAATCTTGAAGCTAGCTTTCTATTTAAAAATAGCTTTTATATTGGTGTAGTTTAGCCTGTTTTTCTTATCTACCGGGTGTAGTTTCTGAAAGGGAAAGAGACCTGGCTTATTGGTTTCACGTTTTTAGTAGAAATTTAAAAATTTTTATAAAATCCTTGTACATTTTTTTTTTTTTAACTCTCCAACTGTAGGGAAACATTTGGTAATTTTTATATACACTCTATCAAATTAAATTATTTCTGTAAACTTTGATTTTTTTTGGTGAAAGACTTTCAAGAGTGCCTTAAAATATGAATGTATTTTTTTATACTGTAAAAAATAGAAAGTTGCCTGATACACCACATCTGTGTTTACAACTTTCCCTGTAAACATCATTATACGTAATTCAGGAACGGAAGTATGTACATAAGAGGAGTTTTAGACGGAGTGTAAACTGCGTGCTGTATTTGGAAGCAGCGTCAGGTGTCCTTGCTCTGCCCTAGGACGCTGCTGAGGTACGCCTTTTCGCAGCTGCGATCCACGCAGGTGGCCACGGTTCACTGCAGCGCGCAGACCGCGCCAGGCCACCTGCTGCAGAAGCTGAGCCAGACCTGCCTCGTGATCAGCACCAACACCGGCCGCGTGTACAGGCCCAAGGACTGCGAGAGGCTTGTCTTGTACTTGAAAGATATCAACCTGCCCAAGCTGGACAAATGGGGCACCAGCACTCTGGTGGCCTTCCTTCAGCAGGTGAGTCTTCCTCCTTCAGGGGTTCACGGGTGTGATTGGACACAATTTAATCTCACTACCTTCCCTTAGGAAACCTGCTTTCCTCTGTAGGGCCAGTTGTATCCAGCGTGTCGAGGAAATTAAACCCCTGAAGCATGTGGTGATCTTGGGCCAGAGCTACCTTTTTTTCCCTTAAGTTTTTATTTTTAAGTCATGCCTACACCCAGCCTGGAGCTGGAACTTGCCACCTGAGATCAAGAGTCTCATGCTGTGCCTGAGGCTGCTGGGCACTCCTATAAAGCTACTTTCTTTGACCTTCTTCCCTATAGAAGTCAGTCTTAGGTAGAGATGATGTACGACAAGAAGAGTAAACACAACCTTGCCCTACCCTACTTCCCCGTTCTTTATTCCTGAAACAGGAGTAAAGCTGAAGCTGGGGGTGATGTGGGGTTTTGGGAAGTTTTTGCTGCATTTTTCTTATAATTCCTTCTTCAGAGAGCAGGGAGACTTGTGCCCCTCTCTGGCTTCCTTAGCCCGTGGCTTTCCGGCGTTGCCTGGGAAAGGCAGAGGTTGGAGACTGTACATTCTCTCAGTGTGGTTTACGTCACATGAGAGACCCTAAGGTCTACATTAGAGTTTACTACTTTTATAGGGGTTCAGATTTAGCATCACTGTGCAACAGTGGAATATGATAAAATATTTATAGAAGTAAAACAAAATATTTTTCTTATATTTTTCCTGATTTCTTTCACTTTTTTTCCCATAATTGCTGGCAGGTTTATACTGTTATCTGATTTTTTTTAATAGTTTATTGTCAAGTTGATTTCCATATAACACCCAGTGCTCCTCCCCACAAGTGCCCTCCTCCATGCCCATCACCCCCTTCCCCACCCCCCATCTCCTCTGCCCTCAGTTTGTTCTTGGCATTCCAGAGTCTCTCATGGTTTGCCTCCCTCCCACTCCCCCAATATTTAACCCCTTCTTCTCCCCCAAGGTCCTCCATTAAGTTCCTCCTAATCCTCCTATACGTGCAAACATATAATATCTGTCCTTCTCTGCCTGACTTATTTCGCTCAGCATAACACCCTCAGGTTCCATCCACGTTGCTACACATGGCCAGATTTCATTCTTTCTCATTGCCATGTAGGATTCCATCATATAGATAAACCACATCTTCTTGATCCATTCGTCCGTTGATGGACACTTAGGCTCTTTCCATGTTCTGGCTATTGTTGAGAGTGCAGCTATGAACATTGGGGTACATGTGCTCCTATGCATCAGCATTTCTGTATCCCTTGGGTAAATTCCTAGCAGTGCTAGTGCTGGGTCATAGGGAGGTTCTGTTGTTAATTTTGGAGGAACCTCCACACTGTTTTCCAGAGGGGCTGCACCAGTTTACATTCCCACCAACAGTGTGGGAGGGTGCCCATTTCTCCACATCCTCGCCAGCATGTAGAGTCCTCTGATTTGCTCATTTTAGCCATTCTGACTGGCGTGAGGTGGTATCTCAGTGTGGTTTTGATTTGTATTTCCCTGATGAGGAGGGAGGCTGAGCATCGTTTCCTCTGTCTGTTGGCCATCTGGATGTCCTCCTTAGAGAAGTGTCTGTTCATATCTTCTGCCCATTTTTTCACTGGGTTGTTTGTTTTTCAGGCGTGGAGTTTGGTGAGTTCCTTATAGATTCTGGATATTAACCCTTTATCTGATATGTCATTTGCAACTATCTTTTCCCATTCCATCGGTTGCCTATTAGTTTTATGGATTGTTTCTTTTGCTGTGCAGAAGCTTATCTTGATGAGGTCCCAGTGGTTCATTTTTGCTCTGGATTCCCTTGCCTTTGGGGATGTGTCAAGTAAGAAATGGCTGTGGTTGAGGTCAAGGAGGTTGTGTCCTGCTTTCTCCTCTAGGGTTTTGATGGTTCCCTGTCTCACGTTCAGGTCTTTTATCCATTTTGAGTTTATTTTTGTGTATGGTGTGAGAAAATCTAGTTTCATTCTTGTGCATGTTTCTGTCCAGTTCTCCCAGCACCATCTGTTAAAGAGGCTGTCTTTTTTCCATTGGATATTCTTTCCTGCTTTGTCAAAGATTAGTTGGCTGTACACTTTTGGGTCTAAATCTGAGTTCTCAATTCTGTTCCATTGGTCTATGTGTCTGTTTTTGTGCCAAGACCATACTGTCTTGATGATGACAGCTTTGTAGGAGAGGCTAAAGTCTGGGATGGTGATGCCTCCCGTTTTGGTTTTCTTCTTCAATATTACTTTGGCTATTCGGGGTCTTTTGTGGTTCCATACAAATTTTGGGATAGTTTGTTCTAGCCTTGAGAAGTATGCTGGTGCCATTTTGATTGGGGTTGCATTGGATGTGTAGGTTGCTTTGGGTAGTCATGACATTTTAACTATATTTATTCTTCCAATCCAGGAGCATGGAATGTTTTTCCATTTCTTTGTGTCTTCTTCAATTTCCTTCATAAGTTTTCTATAGTTTTCATCATACAGATCTCTTATGTCCTTGGTTAGGTTTATTCCTAGGTATTTTATGGCTTTTTGTGCAGTTGTGATGGGATCCGTTTCTTGATTTCTCTTTCTGTTGCTTCATTGTTGGTGTATAAAAATGCAACCGATATCTGAACGTTGATTTTGTATCCTGCTGCTTTGCTGAATTCATGGATCAGTTCTAGAAGGCTTCTGGTGGAGTCTGTCGGGTTTTCTATTTAGAGTATCATGTCGTCTGCAAAAAGTGAAAGTGTGACTTCTTCTTTGCAAATTCTGATGCATTTTATTTCCTTTTGTTCTCTGATTGCTGATGTTAGGACTATGTTAAACAACAGTGGTGAGAGTGGACATTCCTGTCGTGTTCCAGATCTTGGGGGGAAGCTCTCAGTTTTTCCCAGTTGAGGATGATGTTAGCTGAGGGCTTCTAATAGATGGCTTTTATGATGTTTAAGTAAGTTCCTTCTATCCCGACTTTCTCGAGGGTCTTTATTAAGAAGGGATGCTGTATTTTGTCAAATGCTTTTTCTGCATCTATCGACAGGGTCATATGGTTCTTACCTTTTCTTTTATTGATGTGTTGTATCACATAGATTGATTTGCAAATATTGAACCAGGCCTGTAATCCAGGAATGAATCCCACTTGATCTTGGTGGATAATATGTGCTTTGGATTCGATTTGCCAGTACTTACTGAGGATTTTTGCATCTGTATTCATCAAGGATATTGGCCTGTAGTTCTCTTTTTTTTGTTGGATCTCTGTCTGGCTTGGCAATCAAAGTGATGCTGGCTTCATAAAATGAGTTTGGAAGTTTTCCTTCAATTTCTATTTTTTGGAAGAGCTTGAAAGAATGGGTATTAATTCTTTTTTAAATGTTTGGTAGAATTCCTCAGGGAAGCCATCTGGTCCAGGGCTCTTACTTGTTGGGAGATTTTCGATAACTGATTCGATTTCTTCACGAATTATATGTCTGTTCAGATTTTCTTTCTCTTCCCGTGTGAATTTTGGAGTGAGTGTGTGTTTAGGAATTTATCCATTTCTTCTAAGTGGTCCAATTTGTTGGCATATAATTTTTCATAGTATTCCCTGATAATTGCTTGTATTTCTGAGGGGCTGGTTGTAATAAGTCCATTTTCATTCATAATTTTGTCTATTTGGGTGCTCTCTTTTTTCTTTTTGATAAGTCTGGCTAGAGGTTTGTCAATTTTATTTTTTCAAAAATCCAACTCTTGGTTTCATTGCTCTGTTCAACTGTTTCTTTCGTTTCTATGTTGTTTATTTCTGCCCTGAATTTTACTATTTCTCTTCTCCTACTGGCTTTTGGATGCTCTTATTGCTCTGCCTCTAGTTCCTTTAGGCGAGCTGTTAGATTTTGGACTTGCGCTTTTTCTAATTTCTTGAAATAGGCCTAGAGTGCAGTGTACTTTCCTCTTAGGACTGCCTTTGCTCCATCCCATAGATTTTGAATTGTTGTATTTTAATTTTCATTTGTTTCCATATATTTTTAAATTTCTTCTCTAATTGCCTGATTGGCCCATTCATTCTTTAGTAGGGTGTTCTTTAACTTCCATGTTTTTGGAGGTTTTCCAGACTTCTTCCTGTGATTGATTTCCAGTTTCATAGCTTTGTGATCTGAAATTGTGGATGGAATGATCTAAATTCTTTTATATTTTTTGAGGGCTGCTTTATGTCCCAGTATGTGATCTATCATGGAGACTGAGGCATGTGCACTTGAGAAGAAAGTGAATTCCCTGGCCTCAGGATGTAGAGTTCTAAATGTATCTGTCAGATTCATCTGGTCCAATGTGTTATTAAAGTCCATTGTTTCTTTATTGATTTTCTGTCTAGTTGATCTATCCATTGCTGTAAGCAGAGTGTTAAAGTCCCCTGCTATTAGCACATTCTTATCTATAAGATTGTTTCTATTTGCAATTGTTTTAAATATTTAGGTGCTCCCATATTCGGTGAGTAGACAAATATAATTGTTAGTTCTTCCTGATGGATAGACCCAGTAATTATTATATAATGCCCTTCTTCATCCATTGATAATGTCTTTACTTTAAAGTCCAGTTTGTCTGATATAAGTAGAGCTACTCCAGCTTTTTTTTGACTTCCAGTACCATGATATATATTTCTCCATCCCTTTACTTTCAATCTGAATGTGTCCTCCATCCAAAATGCATTTCTTGTTGACAGCAAATAGATGAATTTTTTTTTATCCATTCTGCTACCCTGTGTCTTTTAATTAGAGCATTCAGTCCATTTACATTCATTGCTATTATTGAAATACATGGGTTTAGAGTCATTGTGTCGTTTGTGGGATTCATGCTTGTGGTGGTGTCTCTGGCATCTTGCGTTCCTTGCAACATTTCCCTCAGAGAGTCCCCCTCAGGATTTCTTGTAGGGCTGGCTTAGTGGTAACAAATTCTTTCAATTTTTGTTTCTTTGGGAATACTTTTATCTCTCCTTCTATTTTGAATGACAGGCTTGCTGGATAGAGGATTCTTGGCTGCATATATTTACTGTTCATCACATTGAAGATCACCTGCCATTCCTTTCTGGCCTGCCACGTTTCAGTAGATAGGTCTGTCACCACTCTGATAGGTTTCCCTTTGTATGTTAGGGCCCTTTTCTCCCTAGCTGCTTTCAAAATTCTCTCTTTGTCCTTATATTTTGCCAGTTTCACTATGATATGTCATGCAGAATATCGATTCAGGTTACGCCTGAGGGGAGTTCTCTGTGCCTCTTGTATTTCAACATCTACTTCCCGACCCAGGTTAGGGAAGTTCTCTGCTATAATTTGTTCCAGGACTCCTTCAGCACCTTTCCTTGTCTCTTCCTCTTCTGGGATTCCTATCATACGGATTTTGTTCCATTTGATTGTATTGCTGAGCTCTTGAACTCTTCTTTCATGTTCCTGGATCAGTTTATCTCTTTTTCTCAGCTTCCTCTTTTTCCATAATTGTGTCTTCTAAATCACTTATCCTCTTTCTGCGTCTTCAATCTGTGCATTGGACGCCTCCATTTTATTATGTATCTCATTTATAGCATTTTTAAATTCAAAATAACTATTTTTAAGCTCCATAGTGTTTGTAGCAATAGTTTCTCTGATGTCTTCCATGCTTTTTTCAAGCCCAGTGATTAATTTTATGACTATTGTTCTAAATTCTTGTTCAGTTATGTTGCTTTTATCTGTTTTGAGCAGTTCTTTAGCTGTCATTTCTTCCTGGAATTTCTTTGGAAGAGAGTTCTTCCGTTTAGTCATTTTGGTTAGTTTTCTATTCTTTTTAATTTTAAAAGCTTGTTGTACACTCTGCCCCTGCGAGTTCTGCTGTATTAGAGAAGGCTCTTTGACTCTTCAGGGCCTGTCTGTTCAGGAAGTGTTCTTTGAATGGTGTGTCTTGGTTTCTCTTCTTGAGTGTTTGCTTATTTTGTTTCCCTACTCGTAGTGGTATTTGGGACTCTCCACCATGTGTAGTTTGGCTTGTTTTTGAGGCAGCCATGGAAATAGAAAAGAGACAATGACAGAGGGAACAAAGTTACAGAAACGCACAAAGCCAGTAAACATGCAAACCCAGGCTCAGGTAAAAACAACAATAACAACAACAAAAACAACAAAACAGCTCTTTGCGGGGATGGGCGTGGTTTGGTGTAGGCAGGTCTCACCTCCACTGTGTATGCTGGCCGCTCCCTGAGGCCCTGCCTTGGTGGTTGTGGGGAGAAGAATGGCGTCGCCCCAGTCCCTTCTCAACCAAGTGCCGCAAATCACTTCTTCAGGTCCATCTCCCTGTGCTGAGGACGTAGCCAAGGTGGGCTGAGTTCTATGCCCCGCGCCCCGCCTCGTTTCCAGGTCCTAGTCCGCGGGCGTTGTTTATACCGCCCGAAACAGTCCCGCAGGTCGCTGCTTCCCTGCTGCCGGGGGTTGAGTAGGGGGTGGGGGATGTGTCGCAGCCTCAGATCCGTGGGGTCAAGCAGAGATACAACCTGAGTGCCTGCGGGGAATGTAGCAACTTCAGGTCCAGAGTGTCGCCGCCGCCACCAGGCCGCCGCCGCTGGGGATGGTGCCGGGTGCTCTGCAGAGCAGTTTTTCCTGGCGCCTTCTGGGACCGGGGGCACCTAGTTCTAAGTCAGCCCCCCAGCCAGAACTAAAACACACTCTTTCCAAGCCGAGGTTTTTCTCTTCTCCAGGGATGGTTCTGTGAGCAATCTCAGCTACTCTCTCCTATCCCCTGGACTCGGGGCAGCTCACCACCGCTCGCTGTGGCTCATCACTCCTGTCATCTGGTTTTCATTGTTTATTACAGAGAAAAAGCATTTTTAAACTAAGGGTAATTCAACTAACATTAATTGAATACAAAGTCTTGAAGAGTGTTTTTTTTTCAAGCTTAAATTCTTGGTTGGGTAGAGGATGATGGCCACATTTGGAAACACTTGAATTTTGTGCAAAAATATTTTATATCAGATTTAGAAAATCCTAAGCATAAAACATTTAAAATACATTTATTTTCAAATAGGTATTGACATATCAAGGATTTTATGATGAAAATTTGGAATGGGTTGGTTTAGAAAATATTCAAATTGTGGCTTCTATGTCAGCTGGAGGAAGACTGGGAAGACACAAGCTCACCACCCGATTTACTTCTATTGTCCGTCTCTGTGCCGTGGAGTATGTATCTCTGTGTTTTTAATTTGGGGAGATGTCTTATGTATTTGAATTTTATTGAAGGTATCCATTTGTATTTTCTCAAAATGAAGAATATAAAAATAGTCAAACTTAAGTTAGGATATTTTTTCCTCTGTGCTTCCTAAACTTTAGGCCATAATTTGGGGAGATGAAGGCATTAATTAGCACTTCTTAAATATTAGAAATAAAACATAACTGTTTTATATAATTTCTATTCTCAAATATCAGTGTCAGGAATCTGAATGATCGATTTTAGAGTTAAGTGTTTTATGGGTTTCATAAAACAAAAATAGTACCAGATTTTACACAGTGTGCACGAAGTGGAGTCGGCCACATTCGTGGTGATGTGGCCTTAATCCTGATGCAACACCCACCACCACAGCGCGTCATTGTCGCAGGGACCCGCAGGCTGTATGCTTACAGTGCTCGCCCTGTGTTCCATTTGGCCTACACAATCTTGCATTGACGGTTTCTTGCTAATTGCACCTGTCTGTTAACATTTCTGCTTTCAGAAGTGTTAAGGCCACCAGTTAAGCTGTATTGAAATAGGTTTCAGTTTGAGAGAAACAGGTCAATTTCATTTGTGTGATTAGTCCTATGTTTATAGTGCTGAGGTAGGTTAGTGCTCCATGGGTAGGCTATACTCAACATATAATACTGTTTTTTAAGCAAAATTTTCTTTTGGGCCTTTTCTAAAGGTCATGGTTTTTAAACAGTTACGTTTCTAAGTAATTTCATTGGCATCTTCTAGCAGGACTTTCAGTGTTTGAGGGCAGATATGTGGGGTCTCATGTGGTTGATGTCCGAGCAGGGATCGTGAGCCTGGCCTTGCTCCCTGGGGAAACCTGGTGTCTCCATCTCAGGACAGCACGGTTGGAGAACCACTGCTGTAGCTGAACCTGAAAATGCTAATTTAGAATGTTGATTTTTTTTCAATAACTTTCTCCTATGTCCTTTTTCAGTTACCCAGAAAGAGAGCAATTACAGACAATTTATGGAGCATATTTGGAACCAGTTCTACATAAAAATCTGAAGAATCATTCTATTTGGGGTTCTTCATCTAAAATCTATCTCTTAGCAGGGTCTATGGTACAAGTATATGAACAGGTATATATACTCATTTATATTGTACTATTGCTTTCACTCCCAAAGGACTGTCTTTAATGCTGACTTAGGTTGATACTTCAGCTTTCTTTCCGTCATCTTTATTAGACTTTTCTACTCAGGAATGAGCTCTGTGAGGGGAACATGCTCCGTGTGCTTTCTTTACCGTTGAGGCTCCTGGCACGGTTTACAGTAGATAGTCAGTATTGAATGAATGGATAAGTGGTGGATGGTTTTTCTGTTACCTGCTAAAATTTAGCATATTTAGAATGTTCCTCTTCTTTCCCAAACTATGTCTTTCTCCTGACTTCCATCAGTTTCTGTCTTCTAGGTTTCAAACCTGAGAGTGGTCTTTGACGCTTCTTTCTTTCTTGTTACTTGTAAGAAAATGTCTCAAGTGTCTTTCCTGGGTGAAGTATGGACAGTGCTTAAAAATAGGCATTACAGATGCGGAGGATGTGTGTTGAGTACCTTCTTTTCTAGTGTTAGTCCTAGGGGTGCAGAGATGATGGAGTCTCTGTTTTCTGGAAGCTGACAGACCAGTGAGGGCCCAGTCATGGCCATGAACTATTAATAGTGTTATGAGTGTAACGGTGACAACATACACAAGTTACAGAGGCTGTGTAGAAGAAGTGAGTAACTTTGTTGTGTGTGGTAGTTGTTAAGGGGAGGAGAAATGTGATCTGAGTTTTGAAAAAGGAACAGAAATTCACAAAGTGGCCGGAGAGGAAGGATCTTCCTAGGGAAAGGGACTAGCTTGTGAAAGTGAAGGCACTGTTTGTAGTTTGGGAGTAGCAGTGGGGAAGGAGGAGTCAGCAAGCAAGAAGTTCCTTCATTTCCACTGTAAATGAATGTAGGTGTTAATGACCAAGTCCAGAATGAGAGCAGTGGCCCTGTGGGTGGAGAGTAAGGCACCGCTCCTCACGGGTTGTGTGTCAGGGAGTGACACTTTGGTCCTTAGAAGTTCAGTGACCTTGTGAGCAGAAGGCAACTCTGCAGTTCCTAGCCCTGGGAGCTCTGTTCCCAAGGATGGTTGGGGGCCGTGGAATCTCAGCCCCTGCACAGATTTCTTGCTTCAGTTTGCCTTCCTTGAGTCCCTTTCCCTGGTATAGCTCTTGACTTTTTATCTTATTTTTTCTGTGGTCAACCTTTGCAGTTTGCTGAAGCCAATGAACAGCGCCTCTTAGATAATGTTTTTAAATGCATAAAATATAAAGATAACTGAGGAAATCAGTTCTGTTGAAATCCACTTTCTCCTAACTAGTACAAATTGGGCATTCCTATGAGTCTGCAGTGACTACAAAAAGCTTATAGCATTATTATATATTTGGAAATATATTATCAATACTTATATATTATATATTTAGATAGCAGACAGATGGTTTACATTCTTTTCCAGGTGCGAGCCAAATTCACAGTTGATGATTATAGTCACTATCTGTTTACTCCGTGCATCCTTACCCAGTGGGTTCTTGGCTTATTCAGATATGATTTAGAAGGAGGTAAGTTTTGCTCTCATGATTTTAAATCACGTATCTTTCTCTGGAATGCCACAGCATATCTGTGTGCACACATATGTGCGTATGTATTTATGCTGTATATTGTGTTTATAATAGGTGTGTTGAGTATTGTAACTGATTACAGTCTTTTAAAAATTACAATTAAAATTATGTTAATATTAAATTTAAATATTAATATTAAATTTAAACCTTCATAATAAAATATAACATTGTGATTTTTCTTCTAAACTTTATGATCGTCACTGTCAAAATTTTATTTGGGGAGAAATAAAATCATTATTCGTGTCTATATGTTTATGGAATAATATTTTTATTGAACTAGAGATAACAATGCATACTGTATCTTTTAAGTGATCAAAACAACTTTACCAACTTATTAACACATTGAATCTTAACTTTTTCTCCTTCCTTTTTGCGTATCTGATGCCAATGTGACGGTATGCAGATTCTCATTCTTTATTTCTTTACTGTGTTATTTCTTTATTTCTAATACTGTGTTGAAACAGACTATTTGCAAGTCATTTGAATTTTCTTAGAACTGAGAAAATGTTGTCTTTTTAGGGTCCTCAAACCACCCACTAGACTACGTGTTGGAAATCGTCGCATATGAAGCCCGGCGGTTATTTCGTGACAGGATTGTTGGTGCAAAGGAACTTCATTTATTTGACAGCATTTTAACATCGGTGTTTCAAGGAGATTGGGGCTCAGATATATTAGATAATATGGCAGGTAATCTAATTACAGAGTTTATGTGAATATATAAATGTTATGAGAACTGTAAACTTATTTTTCTTAGTAATAGCATGATTTCATACGCTATACAAATAAAAAGTTTGGATAATTTTAATTTATACTATAAGTGACTATTCTTTTTGCTAGGTTTCAGTAATTATGTGCTAAATAAAATATAATGACAATAATTGTTTTCTTGGATTCAGGCCCTAGTGTTTTATATTTGTAATTCAGTATTCTATTTCCTGCAGGATTTTTACTGGCAAGGTTTTTTTAAGCCACATGTGTATGAAACTTTGAGATCATTAGGAAAATCCATATTTTGATTATAATTAAGATTTGCTTAAGAGTAATGGTCACTCTCCTTCCTGTCACTGCTCATAATATCATTAGCACAGAACATCTTACGTGCTCTGGTTACCAGCTTTGCTCCTCGTAGGACAAGCCAGGCGTAGCACTGCTCCCTGGATAAACCAAGCGGAGCACTGCCCCCCTGGGAGCAGCTTGGTTGCATGTGCAGCTGTTACTGCTTAACAACCAGCCTGCATTTTTAAAAATGTTTTTTTTTTTTTTTTTTTTTTTTTTTTTTTTTTTTTTTTTTTTTTTTTTTTTTTTTAGCGTTTATTTATTTTTGAGAGACTGGGAGAGACAGAGTGTGAGCAGGGGAGGGTCAGAGAGAAAGGAAGACACAGAATCTGAAGCAGGCTCCAGGCTCTGAGCTGTCAGCACAGAGCCCGACGAGGGGCTCAAACCCACGCACTGTGAGATCATGACCTGAGCCAAAGTTGGAAGCTTAACCAACTGAGACCCCAGGCGCCCCGAGCCTGCATTTTGAAGACTGCTCTGGGGTCATTTGTGTAATATGACAGCCATGACAGCAAAAGGGCTTTTGATACCATACTGTGGAGACTGTAACATGGAAGGATTTCCCAATAAAACGCCTTTCCAGCTGCAGAATGAGTTTCCTTCCTGTTAGACTATCTTATGTAGTATGTTCTACATGTTGTACATTTCCAGATTTGATAGTGGTCCCAGGGTCATAACTGCATGTAGCCAAAGGGGATCTTGAATGTAAGGAAGATGGTGAGACTGAAGGAAGGAATGTTCTTGTTGCCACTCGAGTTTCAGCAGCAGGAAGTGAGTTGGAGAAGCTCAGGCAGGCTGGCAGGCCTGGTAGTAGCTGGGAGTTGGCTTGATTCTGAGTGCGGGTTTGTCAGGGAGGCCTGGAGTTCTCATGCGTGGTATGGAGAGCCTCATTTCCTTACCACTGCCGTCTTTCTCAGTCTGAGAATTGGGTGCATAATATCTCTTTTTGCAAAGAAAGGAGCATATCCTTTAGGCAGTAGATGGTATCTGTATCTTATTGGGTATCTGAATTCTCTAGAATTTAGTGTCTTTCAGAGCCTGCTTTGTAGGACTCAGTAAATAATATATGCTTTCTTCCTCCCTCAATATTTTACTTCCCAAGGAAAGGTTGCTTTGATACATGTTCTGTCTAGGCAAATAAACACAGCCTTGATATATGTTCTGTCTAGGCAAATAAGATTTTCACATAGTAGAGTAATAATTAAGAAAAATTTAACCTTGGAGACTTATAAGTATATTAGATACATTCCTGTGCTCAAGAAACGTGTAATCTGGTGGTGGATGCATCTGGTGGTGGATGCGAATGTGAAAGTCTGTTTACAGGGTAACTACTGATAGTGTGTCTCAATGCCCTGACACTTTGTGCACGTAAAAGATGAAGTGTTGTACAATTAATCCAACTGTGCTGCATATATTTGGGATAAATGCTAGATGTGAGACATGTGGAAGAGTCAGAGACTCATTTCTTTTTTGAGGGAGTTACTCTGAAGCTTTTGAAAATGAATTTTTTAGGGGTGCATGGATGGCTCAGTAGGTTGGGTGTGTGACCCTAGATCTTGGCTCCGGTCATGATCTCACGGTTCACGGGTTCAAGCCTGAGTTGGGCTTTGCATTAACAGTGTGGAGCCTGCTTGGAATTCTCTCTCTCTCTCTCTTTCTCTCTTTCTCTCTCTCTCTTTCTCTCTCTTTTTCTCTCTCTCTTTCTCTCTCTCTCTCTCCCTGCCCACTGGTGTGCCCAGCGGGTGGTGAGGGCGCAGTGACCATGAGCGAGGTGTGGGCTGGCTGTCACGGCAGCCGTGTACCTAAGGAGGCGCTGTCGCTCAGTGTTGCTGCGGCTGGAAGGTGAGGCAAGGGAAGCTGTGGCGATGGAGAGGAGAGGACTCAGGCCGGGCCTGTGCCTAGGAGGGTGCTGCCCAGAGCTGCCTCCCAGATGGGTTGGGAGACTTCCCTGTGTGGTCCCAGCGGTGCTCTGTAGGGGCCTTCAAGGGGAGTGGTTGGGGTTTATTGTTTTCTAAAGAAAACCAAAAGAAAAATTCATTTATTTTTCTTTCATTTGAGAATTAGGGCTCTTGATGCTATTAATAAAGGTATGTTCTTTTTCAAGGAGAGTTTTGAGTTTGCTTTATTTGCCAGTTTTATATGTTATTTTTAATCTACCAATTTTATATGGAGATGCTGGAGGAGGAGAAGGGAAAAGGGAGAAGCAGGGTGGAAGGGAGAATACGGGGGGGCTTGAGGAGGAAGGTGTGTCATCCGGGGGAGAGGGGGGTCACAGGCAGGACAGGGGCCCCATCAGTTACTTTCCAGGAAGAGTTGATAGTGCAATTTAAGGTCTTGGTGGTGTTGTAACTGATTTCATTGATCTTCGAACCATGCTGTGTAGTAATTAATCTTTGCATTTCTGGGGATCATCTTATTTGGACTGATTAACTTTTTAAGGTTAGTGAGCGGAGCACATGGGTGGCGCAGTCAGTTAAGCATATAACTCCTGATTTCGGCTCAGGTCATGATCCAGGTCATGGAATTGAGCCCTGCATTGGCTCTCTGCTGGGTGTGGAGCCTGCCTGGGACTCTCTCTCCCTCTGCCCTGTCTCCCCCACTCTTGCATGGTCTTTCTCTCTCTCAAAAAAAGAGAAAAAGAAAAAAAAGGGGCAATGTATTTCCTGATGCTGCCATTACCAATAACACATAGAAGACAAATTAATACGTTTTATTTCTACAGACAGTTTCTATGTTACATGGGGAGCCAGACACAGTTCAGGAGCAAGGGCAGCCCCTGAGCAGATGCTGCCTCCACATGGAAAACCACTTGGAAAACTGAGTTCTGCAGACCTCAAAGATGTTATTAAGAAGGTATAACCTCAATCATGAATTTGAGTTGGGATTTAGTTATGATTATAGGCATCTAAAAAACATCTTACAAGCTTTTTGAGACATGCAAAGGATATAATATAGAGCTGGTTCTTACCTCGTGGAATATAGTCCATTGTGGCAGATCTAACTGGACGCACACATACTCACACAGCTGGGGTAGGCTTGCCAAGGTGTGCGTTGGGAGAAGGTAGTTGATGTTGGAATTATTAATGAGCTTTAATATTCTTCTATTTTTTTTAATGTTTAGTTATTAATGAAGTGTAATATTAATTGGAACATGATCCTAGAGCAGTGGTGTCAACCTTTTAAACATTAGAATCACTTTGAGAACCAGAAAGTATGCTGACTCCCGGGTTCCATCCTGAGGAAGTCCGATTCCAGATTTCTAGCAGGTGCTGATGTGGGTGCTGGTTCATGGAAACTAGGAGTGGTGTCCGAGAGAGGTTGTTTTTTCTTTGTTTGTTAAGTTACAATAAAGAAGAACAACCTACTACATGTGACTGATTTAAAATTAATATTTATTTTGGTAGTATGGATTTGATATAAAAAGGCTGTCATGATCTGGTGGACTGATGTATGCCGCATGCTTATTGCTGGGTTTGGGTATATTGAAAGTGAAGTGTGTGAAGTCTCGTTGACCTTCCTCTCCTTCACGCTCTCACACAGTGCCTGCTAGTAGGCCCTTCGATTCACTCCCAAGCAGTGAGTATTCACAAGAGTTCACAAGTTAGTTTTTAGGCACTGGGTTTCTACAATTTTAGGATTGTTTTATGGTCAGCACATATTGATTTGATTTGAAACAACTAATACAGTTTGGGAGTTTTTTTTAATTTTTGTAATTAATCTGATACCTTTTGCTATGTCTTACTAGGTATATTAATGATGCTCACAAGTATCTGACTGTTGTGAGGCCTTGACCTTTTTTGGCATCACATAAGGGTTTTTGGAGTAAGTGCTGTAGAACTGGGTTCCTGGATAGGCTGTGGAGTGTGAGACAACGTACGGTCACACTAAACCCTTCTCCACAGTGTATCCAAAATAGAATCTATCTAGATAACTAACATTTTTATTCTATAATTGGGTATATATTAAGTATAAAATATTCTTTGTGATTTTTTAAAAGGGTCTTATTCATTATGGACAAGAGAACCAGACCTTAGATATTTTACTTTTCCAAGAAGTCCTGGAGTACGTGTCCAGGGTGGACAGAGTGCTGAGCTTCCCTGGGGGCTCCCTGCTGCTGGCGGGGCGCAGTGGGGTGGGCCGCCGCACCGCCACTGCCTTAGTCAGTCACCTGCACGGGGCCGTGCTGTTTTCTCCCAAGGTCTCCAGAGGGTATGAGCTGAAGCAGTTCAAAAACGATCTCAGACATGTGAGTTACTCATAATCTTTTGCTCTCTTTGGTTTTACATCACAATTAGTTATTCCGGAAGCCTTCAGAGAGACCTTTACGTCTCTGATATGCAACGTAGTCCATAATTGTGACGATTATTTCCCCCATGGTTATTAGAAAATTATATTTCTGTGTACACATAGGAAAAAGGTTCTTTTTAGGGTTTCTAGCTCTCAGGTGCCCCAGATTATGAGAGGTGAGGTGGTCATGGAAGATAAAAGCATGGACTTTATATAGGACGTATGTGGATATATTTAAAAATGATCGTCTGTCTTAGCTGTAAAATAATTAAAATTTCCCCCAACTATTTGTTCATGGACTGGATTTACTTTCCAAACTATATGGCTAGAGTTTGATTTTTAATTTGGGTGAGAAAAGAAAAGGAAGGAAGGAGGGAAGGAGGAAGGGAAGGAGAGAGGAGTGAAGGAAGGAGGGAAAGGAAGGGGAGGAGGGAGGGAGGCGGAGAGAGGAAGGGAGGAAGGAAAAAGGGCTTACTTACGTAAAGGGCAGAAGTCTGTAACCATGCTAAGATATGTAATTGGTGCAAAACCAGATTTTGTGATTTGCAGGTGCTGCATCTTGCCGGTGTTGAAGCTCAACAGGTAGTTTTACTTCTTGAGGATCACCAATTGGTCCATCCGACCTTTCTGGAGATGATCAATAGCCTTTTGTCTTCAGGCAAGTGAATGATTTCCGTTCAAAAAAGTAAAAATAATGATGTGAAAATCATTCAAGTAAATTACCTTGTCTAAATTATGTCTCAGAGCACATTTGGAATGGGGTTTACTAAGGTGATGTGGGGTTAAGCACCCGCAGAGCTGGAGAGTTGAGAAACCATGTTTTTATAAAATCATGAGATTGAAGAAGTACGTGGGTGTGATTGCGAGTGCTGGTAAATGGATGTGCTGCAGAGCTGCTGCCTCGTATAATCTGGGGGGCCGTTAGCTGCTCCGGCCTTGGGAGGCCTGCCAGCGGTGCTGTTTAACAGATGTGCGTGCCCCTTAGTACAGCACGTCTGTTATCTGTGGCAATCTCACCTATAGAAGTCAGAGAATAGTATGCAGGGAAATACATAGTGTAACTTAGAATAAAGAATGTGATGGCACCTCCCTGGCCAACATTTGTGCAATAGTTAAATAATGGCCTTAGTGTGGATACGTGAGTACAGATGTGTTTTCAGTATCTGAAGGCTCCCATATCCCCAGTCGTGGTACACACTTGTCTCTTGAGCTGCCTGACCTGTGTCGTGGTTTCCTGGAGAAGGTACTGACTGGTTTCCATGTATCTCCCTTTTCTGAAGAATTAATATGAAATTTATTAGAGTCTCTTCATGAGTAATCACTGTTAGAGTTGGTATGAGCTGGCATAGTTTTGGATTTGAACCAAGATCATTTTGTTGTTTAACTGCAAAGTAAACCTTTTTAAAAGCTAGTTTCAACCGTCTGAGCTAATTCATTGTGGAGACTTGCAGACAGACCTACATGATGCTCGCTGTGGGCCCGGCAAGCTCTGAGATAAAGTAGTCTTTTTTCAGAACTTAACAGCTTTGGTTGATGAAAACATCTAATTTATAACACCAAGTGTCTCTGCACTTGAGGGTTGCAGTGAGAGCAGACCAGGACTCTAGCTGACAGGCGGCCGGTCAGTGTCCGGCCCAAGGTCCGTGGCTGCTGTGGTGGGAGTGGGAGGTCCTAGGCAAGCTCGCAGGGTCAGGACCTTCTTCCAGAATAGCCCCTGCGGGGTTCCGGCCACTACATGGAGGCATTTCATCCAGTGGTGTGTTCCGGCCACTAGATGGAGGCATTTCATCAGGGATGAGGTAAACTGGTCAACCAGACAGAGCTTTTTGTTTGGGTTTTTTCATTTTGTTTTGTTTGTGAAAGCAAACATGCAGATAAGCATTGATGTGGGAATTATTGTTTTTGTCTTAAGATAAATTGGTCTTTATTATCAAGTCACAACTGCAACAGTCGTAAGTAAAATTTTATCAGCATTTTTACCAAAAACGTATTTGAAAAATACTTTCAGAGAAAATAGACCCATGTCTCTTTTTTTTGTGTTAAACCCTTATTTCTATAGTGGGGGCTATGCCTGTAAGTAGAGCAAACATTCCTTGCTAATCTCAAGGAGTCATAAGTGCCTTGGTATGGCTGAAATTTAGAGGAAGACGCAGAGCAGATTGGCGCGTGTGTGTGTTTGAGTACGTACCAGCTTGGGGGCTGGGCAGCAGTCCACACCTCTGAGTCTGAGTGAGGCTGAGGAAAAGTCGAGTCTTGGTTGTGGTGGGACCTGTGCAAATGCCTGCTTTGCACGTGTGGCCCAAGGATCCTCACTTCATTTTAGAGTTTCTTGCAAACTTTAAATACACTAGCTTAACAGAGATTTGTTAGACACTGTTATGTGCCAGGCCTGGTTCTAAATACTGGATTTAGAGTGGTGAGTAAGATCTAGTTCAGCCCTCTAGTAAATACTTGTCGTCTTGATCCAGTTTGATTTGCTTTCATCGTTCTGTTGCCTCGTAGCAGGGCTGTGGATTAGTTCTCCTGGTTCATAGCACAAGTTCACCCATCCGTCCATCATTCCATTCATTCAGTAAATATTTATATTCCAGATATGTGGCTAAGTATGTTCTAAGATAAATATTGAACATGATCAGATGTTTGTTTTCTGGAAATTCTGAATCTAATTGGGCAAGAAAGGAAAATACTTTATTCATGATTGTATGATGTGATAAAATGCTTAGCTGTGATATGTTTAGATACGTGGCGGAGAAAGAGCGCTTCCCAGCACATGGCAGTCAGGGAAGGCTCATGGGCGTGGCGGTTGGCACGGTAATCTCTCATAGGATAACAGGAATTTTGGGGGGAAGGCTGTGGGCATAGATTCACTATATTTATGGAACAGAGAGAAGCTCAGAGGCTGGAATACAAGGTCTTAAATGGGAGGGGTAGAGAAGAACCAGAAGAACCTGGAGAGACAGGTGGATGGCTAGATTATCCACTGTCTGCAACGGCTTGCTTAGGAATTTGAGTTTTATCAAATGAGGGCGACAGCTAGGTTTGTGAGTAATACAGAGGTGATAGGGTTGTGTATTTTTGGAAACAGCTTGAATAGGAGCAGACTAACACAAATGTAGAGAAAGTATTGTGGATGTAAGATGTGTCTGGATTGGGGTAATGCAGCTAAAATTTAAAAGAAATGCCATATTCCCTAGGTGAAGTTCCTGGACTTTATACCCTTGAAGAATTAGAGCCTTTGCTGCTACCTCTTAAAGATCAGGCTTCACAGGATGGTTTTTTTGGACCAGTCTTCAATTACTTCACATATAGTAAGTGATTATGCTCAGTTAATCAATTCAAACTCTGGTTCATGTGAAATAAGTACCATTTAATTGGGGTGTTTTCTAATTAAGTTGCAAGGGTATCTTAAATCTTCGGTCTGTTTGGTATTTTGGGACCTTTTTCTTTCTTACGGTGCTTTTAGAAAACACCTAAATAGCCTGAAGGCTTACCTGTAGTGTTAGCACAATTTTAGCAAAAGGGAAGGATGAAAGTGTTCTAATGTTCTTTGGAATATTTACTGTGCTGCCCTTCTTTCTGTTTGGTAAAATTAGTGCTTAGGACCTCCTATCGTAGAAAATTCTTGAACTGTTTAGATTTTGCCAGTCTCTATAGTTTTTTTTTTTTTTTTTTTACTAAACTACTTTTTATTATCACAGAACAGATTTATGTGCACTATAGATATCTAAAATTGAGTAAGGAAATATAAGCAATGATAACATCACCCAGACATTATTACTACAGTTATCTTTTTTTCCTAAAAGAACATTTATTATTGAAATAGAGACGTTGTTAAAGAGCTACCCTCCCTTCCCTCTCCATCAAGTTTACAAGGAAATTCTACCATGTCTCCGAGAAACAGATCATCGCAATGCTATTTGAAACAATTTCAGAACACAGAAAATGAAGGAAAAGTTTACAAAGTCCTTTTTATGATATATTGATTCTGAAACAGGGAAAGTATATGTCTCCTAAAAGAAAACTAGTTTGCTTGTGAAACCAAAATCCTTGAAAGAAAAATTGAAAAGTAGAATACAATATCACTGTTGAAAAGTAACATACAAAGTAGCAATATGGTATATATACTTCTTCTTGAATTCCTTCTGGATCTTTCTCTTAACATGCGTACACACACACACACACACACACACACGTATACCCTTCTCTTCTGGAATTCTTTCTGGATCTCTTTTCTTAACATAATCATACACCTATTTTTTTAACATACATAAAGATCATAACCATAATACTATTTTATGTAGCTTGTTTTTTGCAATAAACAGCCATTTCATTTCAGAAAGTTTGAAACTCAAAGAAGTAGACCGTATATGCGTTCCCCCAATAATTATTGTTATAATATACATTATAATTATTTTCTTACACTTTTTTAGGAATACAGCAAAACTTGCATATTGTCTTGATAATGGATTGTACGAATTTAAACTTCATAATAAACTGTGAGAGTAACCCAGCTTTGCATAAGAAGTGCCAGGTGTTGTGGATGGAGGGCTGGTCAGACAGCAGTATGAGGAAAGTAAGTTGAACACCGAAGTATGGAAATGAAAAATAAGCATGTTTTCTTTCTGAAGTTAGTCATTTTCACAACTTCCCTCTGGTGTTTGTTATAATATTGCCTTAATTGTGGCACTGAATTTAACACATTTGAAAACCTCTCTCTTCTCTTTATGTCCTTGTAGGATGGTTTAGTTGAGTGGAGACCTTCACATCGAAGATTATGTTCTCAGTTAAGGACTGCATAGTTAGTGTTCTTTGACAATCGCATTCATTTTATTAACTGGCCTATTATAAGCCAGCTTATAATAAAAACATCGCAGTGATCATTTTAGTAGAGTTTAAGTATAAATTTTAAATTTCTTAAAAATTCTCTATTGTTGCCATGCTCAGTGTCTGGAGGGGGTGTGTAAAGCATGATCACACACTACTACCATCTTTCCCTGGAAAGCTTATGTTGCCTGATCCATGATCATTTTCATGTTGTCTCTGAATAATATTTATATTCTCAATCATTCCTTTCCTCATTTTTGTGTAATAGAGGCACAGACTATTGCCTATCGTGAGTCAGAGGGAGGAATGTGATTTGGGATAATAGATGGGGTTTTGCAGATGAGATGAGGTTTTAGTTAGATTTCAGGACAAGTACTCTAGTCTGAGGAGGCCACGCCACAAGAGGCCTCAGCGACTGCCGCTTGCTGGGCCTGGGCGGTGCCGTTGCTCTGCCCTGGGCTTTGGCAGAGAAAATGCAGACCCGAGTCCCTGCCCTCGTGGGACTGGGACGGGCATTGTTTGGGGGGAAACGTCCTGGGCGCTTGCTGTGTGAAGCCCGGGGTGAGAGCGGGCCTGGGGATTCTGAGGGTCGGCAGCAAGTGCCACGTGAAGAGTGACTGAGAGGGAGGGCGGCTGGAGAGGCGTTGGGGGAGGGGAGGGGGCCACACTTAGGGCGGGCGGGCGGGCGGTATAAGCCCTTCTGAGGGCTTCGCCTTCCGCTGGAACGAGCGAGGGGGCCCCTGGACGCTTTTGAGCAGGAGTGTTTGAAACCGTTTCAGGAGTGTTTGAAAGGGCCCGCCTTGGCTTGCAGGGTGAGAAGAGGCTGTAGAGGGGAGGGGCGGCCTGGCTGCCAGGCTGCCGGGCGAGGGAGGAGGGTGGTGTGCCTTCGGGGTGCGGGGGGGAGCAGGGGTTGGGTTTGGGGCGTGTCTTGCAGTCGAAACCACGGGCTTTGCGGTCGGGCGTGCGGGGAAGTGAGGGCTCCGGGGTACTTGTGAGCGCGAGTCCCGGGAAGGACCGGTGAGCGCCACTGAGAACGGGGGGCTGCAAAGAGCACGTTGGGGGGAGAACGTGAGGCTTTCGGTCTTGATCTGGGTGCTCGATGTGACACGTCAGACACCCACACCGCCAGGCGGAGAAGCCGCGTGCCCGGAGGGGGCGGGGGGCGGGGGCGCCAGACACCCAGGAGCTGGAGCGAGCCCCCCCCCCCCCCCCC